>NW_016690434.1:628381-662626 GCF_001604755.1 Lepidothrix coronata
CTTATCCTCTTGATCCTCACACACAGGGCTGAGAACCTGCCACACAGAATCCCAGCTCTGAACCCATGGGTGGCTAAATGCTCTAACCAGGTTTGGGGTCACTCGGACATTGGCACAGCCCTGTTTGTGTTGTGAGGTAGCCAAGGAAACTCCAAAATTGGTTCACACTGACTGGAGCTCCCTAATCATTGAAACACTGTGGGTTTTTCTCCTTTCCTTCAAGTGACTTTACCGTGTTCCTGCTTTCAAGGCCTTGTATTTTGAGAGGGGAAAACGTGGATCTGGGAAAGATTCCCCAGGGCACAGAGGAGAAAGGCAAACGTTGCTCAGCAGCACCACAGAATAATGAGCTATTGTGAAAGCTGAATCTCTGGTTTGGAAACACCTGGAGCACAGGGTCCCTTACAGGCTTTCTGCAAGAACCTCATGCTCCTCAATGCCTTCCGTTGTTTTTTCCCTGTGTGTTTTACTGAAATAAAATGCTAGACTGGTTTGGGTTGGGAGGGACATTAAAAATCAACTAGTTCCACCTCCCTGCCATGGGCAGGGACACCTTCCACTAGACCAGGTTGCTCCAAGCCTCATCCAGCAAGGCCTTGAACACCTCCAGGGATGGGGAAAATCCCAGTGCTTTAATCAGGAACATATTCTCTGACATTCCCTGAGCAGAACTTCCCAAAGGGACAGGTAGGAAGACACTAAGCTCTGGCACTGGCTGGTGACACCAGCACAAATCCAGTGCAGTGGGAGGACTGAGATCCCTGGAGCACTGCTGTGCTGCTCTCTGCTGTGTCCTGTGGACACTGGAGGAAGGAGCAGGGGCCCAGCACACTCACGGTGGCCTCTCCGCCCTGGCTGCTGCTGAGGCAGTACCGCCCGTCCTGGCTCACGTCACAGCACGTCTGGATGTGCTGCTTGGCTGGGAACGTGTGTGCCACCTGCAGCTCCCGGCTGTCCCAGATCCTGGGGGAACAGGAGCGGGGAAGGGCACTCTGAGGCATCATCTCCACGATGGGCTTCCCTCGGTGCCCTCCCACTCTGCCCTTCTGCCATCCCTCGTGGGGCAGCCCCCTCCTGCCTCCCAGATCCACCCCTGCAGTTATCCATCCTGGATCACTCTCCAGCCAGAGCAGCCGAGCTGAGCTTTCTGTCCCACAAACTCTCCTTTTCCCCTGCAGTCACCACCCAGTGCTGCTCACAGCCCCTGTGCCCCTGGCTCTCCTCCCCTGACACTGTGCTCCAAGGCCCAGCTGAGCTGGAAAGTGGCTTCTGGCCACACCAGCAGCTGGTCATGACAACGACCAAAGAACAGCCCCTTGTGCACTGGCAACTTCCCTACACCCCACCTGCCCCAGGCTGACACTCCCTTCTCTGTGGCCACACGTGGGACTTACCTGGTTGTTTTATCCTCCGAGGTCTGGATGACATAAGGCTCCCCAGGAACCCAGCACAGGTGTGTGACCTGTGGACAGGGAAGGATGAGCAGGAGCCACCTCTGTGTGCAGCCCAGGCTGTGTCTGCTGTGGATGCTCCCACCCTCTCCCTCCTCGTGCTGGGTTGGGAGCTGGAAACGTTGGATGAAGGTGTTTCCTGCTCCCTTCCTGGGCCCAGTCCCTGGGCATGTTTCAGGCAGGGAGGTGCCAGCAGCTCACCAGGACACAGAGCCCTGGGAACAGGGATACCACGGGCACCAGGGGATGGTGTCCACACCAGCTCCACTGCTGGGCTGGTACAGGAGGGAATGCAGAGTGTGGGAGCTGGGGGAGCTCAGTCTGGAGAAAAAGAGGCTCAGGGGGGACCTTCTCACTCTCTGGAACTCCCTGACAGGAGGGGGGAGCCGGGGGGAGTCAGGCTCTGCTCCCAGGGAACAAGGGACAGGGTGAGAGGAAACGGCCTCAAGTTGTGCCAGGGGAGGTTTAGTTTGGATATTAGGGAAAATTTCTTCACTAAAAGGGTGGTCAGGCACTGGCACAGCTGCCCAGGGCACTGTTGGAGTCCCCATCCCTGGAGGAATTTAAAAATGTGTGGATGTGGCACTTGGGGACATGGGCTATGGGTGGCCTTGGCAGTGCTGGGGGAATGGTGGGACTCAATGATCTTAGGGGGCTTTTCCAACCTCAGTGATTCCATGATTCTGAGTGCTTCCTGACAGCTCAGAGTCAGAGCATTAATAAACTGCCACATGTCTCTTGGTACCTTTGTGCTCCTGGACTTGTTGTCAAGGCAGCCTGGGCAGAGCCTCCAGGGCTCCCTTTGGCACCAAGCTCACAGCAAATTCCCTCTACACAGCCTCGTGTGAAAGAACCACGTAGGCAGTGAGGTGCCAGGATGGGATGGGAGGAAGCAGCAGCTCCTACCAGATTCCTGGAGATGGTGGCCCTGGCCAGACACTCCCCAGTCTCTGTGTCCCACTTGCACACGGTGTTGTCTCGTGAGCCCGTGCACAGCTGGGAGGCATCTGCAACCACAAGGGAACAGCAAACCCAAGTCAAGCAGTGTTGTCAGTGAATCCCTGGGGACTGGGGGTGTGCTGTCCCTCACCTGGGCTCACAGCCAGCCCAGTCACAACCAGCTCATGTCCTGGGAAGTGCTGGCTTGGCCCCGACGCCCCGTGAAGCTCCCACATCATCACTGTCTTGTCCCGGGATGCACTGAAGACTCTGCTGGAGTCAAGGGCAGAGGTGACCTGCCAAGGACAAGAGGGAGAAGCTGGTTATCCTCCCAGCCAGCCCAGCTCTGCTCAGGGAGAACATGACATTTGCTGTCCTGTCACAGCCCAAAACACGCAGGAATGTGCCTGGGGAGAGCCTGACCTTCAAACTCTGACCTTCTCAAACCATGACACCCATGTCCCCCCAGAGCCAGGGATGGTGGATGGGTGCTCTCTTGGTCTCACAAACCATTCATTCTATAGGAAAAGCTTCCTTACAAACCCAAATGAGCCCAGTGCTTGGCTGCCTCGAGCACTGGGGTGAATGAAGCCTCCTCTGTCCCTCCAGTACCCCAACCCAAGGGGACCCCCTGGGGCTGTCCCTGGTCGAGGTGCACACACATACACACCCCTGGATGTCTGCTCTCTGAGGAGAGTGCTGGGCTTTGTCATCATAGTCCCAGAAGGGAAATTAAAGCCCTGCTGTTCCCAGGATTGGTTGGCTGTGGAATAACAAGTCCAGCAGAATGAGACCCAAAGAAAAGTGAACAGTGTCTCCAAATCAAAAACTTGATCCCATAATTCATCCTTAACCTTTGCTACACAGTCTGCTGGAGGGGAAGACAGGCCTCCTGCAGCCCTGTTTAGTCTGGATGCACTTCTCCTTGCTGCTTCCCTGGAGAGCAGAGGATCAGCTGGGACCACGGGAAAGACCTGATCAGGGAATCATGAATTGTTAAGGTTGGAAAAGACCTTTAAGGTCATCAAATCTGATTGTCCCCAGTTAGATACCAGGGATACTCTGGTCCCTCTTTCTAGTGGAGCAAAGGGGGCCCTGTGATGCCAAAGCAGTGCTCCATTATCCCTGGCACCCCCGGAATGCTGACAGGAGACCCCGGCGCTCTCACCTTGGTGACCTCCCGCTCGTGGCCGACGAAGCGCCGCAGGGCAGCCCCGGATCTCCAGCTGCACACAGCCACACTCTGCAGGGACAGGGCAGGGTCAGCAGGGACACAGGGCAGGGAGGCTTTCACACTGTGCACAGCCCACAGGGGAGGGAACAGGTTCCTCTGCTTTTGAGCTCCTGCAGCAGATACAGCTGTCTGTAGAGCCAGGTAAGGGCCAGTGCTTCCAAGCCTGGGTGAGACCACTTGATGTGATCTGAGCTCAGGAAAGGTTACAAAATTTGATTCCGTGTGCTTCAGTGTGTGCCCTCACTCCAAGCTCATCTTTTCTTTCTAAATTCAGGGACTGACAAAGTTGTTACTCTCCCAGAATGTTCACAGAACAGTTGAACACTTCAAGGAAATGTTCAAAGCTCACATTTAAAGCTTATTTTCAAACCTGTTGACATGTTTTCCGTCCCGTGGGCCATGGCAGGGGGTACCTCACCTTATCCCTGCCCCCTGACACACACAGGTCTGGTTTGAGAGCAGCCACAGAGGTGACAGCGTCGGTGTGAGCGGGGCTGTGCTGCCGGGAGGTGCCGATGGATCCCATCTGTGCCACGATGGATCCCGTCTGTCCCACGGAGCCATCGGCCCTGCAGCACGGACAGACAGGGTGGGAGCTGCAGGGCATGTGAGACAAGGTCAAGGTGCCATTCCCGTGACACCAGGTCTGGGAGGTGGCACTGCTGACACCATCTGATGCGACAACCCCTGCCTTAGACAGCCTGAGAGAGGCTGTGAGCGAACCAGGTGAGATGGAACAGACCTACCCCACCTCCAGAGCTGCCAAATATTGGTATGTTTGCTCACTCTGTGCTGGTGCAAAGAGTAAAAGAGATTTTGATCTCACCAGCCCCCACTGTCACTCACATGGGTCAGACTCAGCTGCTCTTTGCTGTGACACCTCCCTGGCCACACAGTGCCCCCCAGCTCTGTGCCCCCCTCCATGCTCTCAGCTGCTCTCCAGGCAGAGATTCCCCCCCTTGCTGCCAGACACAGAATTATCTCACCTTGCCAACAAAAGCAATGACAGTCTCTGAAGAGACAGCAAAGCAGTTTGGATATTTGGGCCAAAGAGCCACTCCTGGAGCTGTTCCCCTTCAGAGCTCTGCCTCAGCCATCACAGGGCATGGCCACTCCTGTGAGTGACACCTGGGACTTCAGCCCCCCAAAGAAGCTGAGCAGACTTTTTTCAAAAGTGAAAACTCGATTCACACATTCAGTAATGAAACTGAAACCACGTGCTTGCTCTGTTCTCTGGTCATTTGTGTTCTCTGTTCACTCTCCCACCTGGTTTGTTAACAAGACATGATCACCCAGCGTTGCTTTACCCGTATTTGGTGGTGTGGAAGCTGAGTTTACTCTGCAGTTTCCCCATAGCCCTCCAATAAGCAGGGCTCCCCCACGGGGTGTCACATCAGCACCTCAGGCACCTGCTGCAGGGACACGACCTGTGGGTGAGGGGACACAGCATCACCAGGGATCCAGAGGGGTTTCTGCCTCTTACATATACAGGGTAAGGTGCTGGTAACACATTATTTACATCCCAACGTCATTTAGAATAACAGGAAAACCTCAGTGGAGGGGATATCAGGAGATCCTGAGCCAAATCTTTGGCTTAGAGCAGAGCCAGCAGCAGGGTGAGGTTATTGGAACCTCATGCTGAGCTTAAAAACACCCAGGCTTGGTGAGGCCACACCAGAGAAGGAGTTGCTGCCTGTTGTTCTTCTAGTGCTTTACACTTTCCTCTTACTCCAGTATCTGGTCTTGACTTCCATATATCCAGGTGAGGAGCCTCTGGCAGAGCAGGGCTCAGCATCTCTCCCTCATGTCCTCACAGGTCACAGACTGAGCACAAACCAGTCTCAGTGACAGTGAATTGTCACAGACAATAACTGGCTGCTGCTTAGCTCAAGGCACACTAATTGGATTTGCCCTGCACTATGTGTATGTTGGCATTCCCATCTTCTGGGGCTGTAGTACTTAGCTAATAAAATTCAGGAAAATCCCCCCACACCTTTTCCAGCAATGAAAAAATCTGCTTGAAGGTTCTGCCCACAGAAACTGGAAACCCAAATCCTGGACGCACTGAGCAAGAGGGGCTGGGTTTCTACAAAACAATTCCCTTTCTAATTTTACCCTGACAGCCCTTGTGATTAGCAATTAGTAATACCCAGTTAATCACCACCTGCTCTATCTATGAGTTTGCATGTCCCAAAGATGTGAGGAATGATCAATCTCATGGCTGAGGGGCCGTGACAATTTGGCAATTTACTCCTTTCAGTCAGACCCTGATCGTTTCAGTACGTGAGGAACATGATTTTTCTTTGACAAGAGAGAAGTCTGGACGTTGCTTCTCCTGCAAAACAAGATTCTAGGAAAAGCCAAGATGTAAATTCTGATTTTTAATTACGATGTTCCTTGTCTTCCAGTTAGTTTCCCCACTCCTGTGGTTAATGCAGTCCCTACCTGCACATAAACTCCGAGGGAGGACACAAAGAAGCTGTTGGTGGCCCCAGGAGGCTGCAGGGAAGGTGGGAGTTCTGTCCTGTGTCTCACTGGGCTCTCCTGCCTCTTCCCCACTGCAAGAAAGACCATCTTCTGAACCCTGAGTGAGAGCAGTTCTCAGGCAGGATGTTCATCCAAGGTTTTGCTGTCTGCATCCCAACACGTTTATCATCCACCTGCTCCATCACAAAGCTCCAATAACACAGGGATCCAGCAGCAACTGGACATGAAATGTCACCTCCAGCAGACTGAGTTTCACGCTAGAGGATCTTCTTATGCTCCCTTCTGCCTTAAATGTATCACTTGACAGAAATCAAACACATTTTTTACTAAATGGCTTTAAAAAAATAACCCACACTACTGCCTCCACCTGTCCAGGCTCTGCCGTGAAACCCTTACCATGGATAGGGAATGACAACAGCCACAGCAGTGGGCACGGGGACCTCAGCAGAGCTCCCCCCATCCTTATCACCCCTCGAGGAGGGTGTTTGACCATCTTTGTGGAGGATGGGATGACACCCTGGCCCCTAGAGCTGGGGGTGACCCTGTGAGAGCGATGCAGGTCCCTGTGCTGGGAGTGTCCCCACGGGGGATCGCTGGGGGCGTCCTGGGTCCCTGTGGATGGGGTGGCCCTGTGGGGGTCAATGGGGCCATCCTGGGTCCCTGTGGATGGGGTGGCCCTGTGGGGCTCAATGGGGCCATCCTGGCTCCCTGTGATGGGGGTGGCCCTGTGGGGTGTCAGTGGGGTCATCACACGTCCCCAGGGATGGGGGTGGCCCTGTGGGGGTCAGTGGGGCCATCTTCGCTCCTTGTGATGAGGGTGACCCCCTGGGCGGTCACTGGGGACATTCCAGGTCCCTGTGATGAGGGTGGCCCTGTGGGGTGTCAGTGGGGGCATGCCGGGTCCCTGCGCTGGGGCAGCCCCACAGATGCCTTATGGGGCAGCCTGGCAGGAGCAAGGCGGGCGCAGCCCCGGGAAGGGTTTGGGAACAATCCGTGTCCCTGTGGCTGGGGCAGCCCCGCGGCCCAGCCCGGGACCCCTCTGCGCACTCACCGTGTCCGGAGCAGCCTCGTCCCGCCGTGTCCCTCCCCGGGGCCGGTCCCGCCGTGTCCTTCCTGATCCCGGTCCCGCTGTGTCCCTCCCGATCCCGGTCCCGCCGTGTCCTTCCCGATCCCGGTCCCGCCGTGTCCCTCCCCGGGCCGGTCCCGCCGTGTCCTTCCTGATCCCGGACCCGCCGTGTCCCTCCCGGTCCCGGACCCACCGTGTCCCGCCCGGTCCCGGTCCCGCCGTGTCCCTCCCGATCCCGGTCCCGCCGTGTCCCGCCCGGTCCCGGTCCCGCCGTGTCCCGCCCGGTCCCGGTCCCGCCGTGTCCCGCCCGGTCCCGGTCCCGCCGTGTCCCGCCCGGGGCGGGGCCGAGCCGAGCTCGTCCGGGCGGCGCCGCCGCCCCCGCGGCAGGTGCGAGCACAGCATGGCCCGGCGGGGCGGGCCGGAGCGGCTGCGGGTGAGCGGGGGGACCTGGCCCGACCTAACCCCGGCCCCAACCTCGACCCCGACTCCAACTCTGACCCTGACTCTGATCCCGGCCTCGGCCCCGACCCCGACCCTGATCCCGGCCCGGGGCTCGCCGGCGGCTGAGGGGAGCCCGGGGCCGGGCGGGGCGGGGAGAGGGGCCGCGTGTGGGACTGGGGAGTGCCGGCGGGGCGTGAGGGTTCCTGAGGGGGGAGCGGGAGTCCCTGGGAGGGTATGGGGGTCTTGGACGGGCTGTGGGTCCGTGAGGGAGTGGGGGGTTCCTGGGGGGTGTGGGGCCTCAGAGATCCCTGCAAGGGTGTGGGGATCCCGGATGGGGTGTGGGGTCCTGGGGGGTGTGTGGCATCCTGGGGGTCTCTGGGGGCGTGTGGGGGTCCTGGACGGGATATGGGTCCGTGGGGCAGTGTGGGGGTCCCTGGAGAGAGTGGGACCCTGGGGGTCCTTGGTGAGCTGTGGGAGACCTAGGGGGGGTTTTGGGGCCCTGGAGGGGTGTGGGGCTGCAGGGACCCCTGACCGAGTGTGGGGGTGCCAGACGGGACTGGTGGGATGTGGAGGGGACATGGGACCCTGGGGGTCCTTGGTGGGTGCCTGGGGGTCCCAGACAAGGTATGGGGGTGCCTGGGGGTCCTTGGGCAGGTGTGGGACCCTGCGGGTCCTTGGCGGGGTGTGGGGGACCCTGGTGCGGTGTGAGGCCATGGGAGGGGTCTCCTGTGGGGAGGGGAAGGCTCCCTGTGGGGCTGTGTTGGAGGTCCCCTGTGGGGAAGGGGCTCACTTTGGGGTGGTGCAGGAGGACCCTGACAGCTGTGGGGCTGGGTGGGGTCAGGCTGGTGGGGGACTCGGGGTGCTGTGGCCCTGTCCAGGCCCGTGTCCATCACCTGCTGTTCCGTGTCCCAGGACGAGCTCGTGGACCGGTGCGAGCGGCTCCAGCTGCAGAGCGCGGCCATCGCCCGGCACGTGGATGAGGTGCTGCCTGCCAAGGACCAGGCTGTCTGGTGAGTCCCTGCCCCTGCCAAGGACCAGGCTGTCCTGGTGAGTCCCTGCCCCTGCCAAGGACCAGGCTGTCCTGGTGAGTCCCTGCCCCTGCCAAGGACCAGGCTGTCCTGGTAAGTCCCTGCCCCTCTCCCAGCACAGCTGGCCCCATGTGCTCCGTGCTCACCAGTCCCATTGGAGATGCTGAGCTCCAGGGGGCTCATCATTGTGCACGGGTTGTCCCTTCCTACCCCACAGCTGTGGAAGTGGAGTTCTAGGGTGTGCCTGCGATTGCTGCCTCGCCTGCCTAAAAAATGTACATGGACAGTATATTTCTTGGTGTCAGTGTATAGCAATCACTAGGACCAGTGTCTCAGCAGTTCCTGGTTTTGTTTGTTCCTTGCTGTCACTGAGGATGAGGGCAAAGGGCAGTTATAGAATCATAAAATCACAGAGTAGTTTGGGTTGGAAGGGCTTTAAAGACCATCTTGTTCCAAGCCCCTGCCATGGGCAGGGACACCTTCCACTATTCCAGGTTGCTCCAAGCCCTGTCCAACCTGGCCTTGGACACTTCCAGGGATGGGGTAGCCACAGCTTCTCTGGGCAACCTGTGCCAGGGCCTCACCACCCTCACAGGGGAGAATTCCTTCTCAGTATCTCATTTATCCCTGCCCTCTGGCAGTGGGAAGCCATTTCCCCTTGTCCTGTCCCTCCGGGCCCTTGTCCAAAACCCCTCTCCAGCTCTCTTGGAGCCTCTTTAGGCACTGGAAGGGGCTCTAAGGTTTTCCCAGAGCCTTCTCTTCTCCAGGCTGAGCAGTCCCAGCTCTGTCAGGCTGTTCTCATGTCTCACCAGTAGTGAATCCATGGAGATCTGCTGAGGGACAGGACTCTGGTCCTTCACAGGTTGTCACAGTTAGGCCAGGAGGCTGTAGGTGGGTTTGGGACTGGTTGTCCCATTTACCTGCACTTGTATCGTGACAGTTGCTGTGGCCTGGGCTCAGTTAACAGAGTAATGTTGATGGCTGAGCCCACAGGGAGCCGGCAGGAGCAGCTGGGGCTCTTGCTGGGGCTGCAGCCAGGCTGATGTTGCTGCTGTCCCTGTCCCTGCTCTGGCAGAACGCGGCCAGCGCGGCGCGGGAGCTGGTGATCCAGAGGCTGCTCTTCGTGGGCAAGGCCTGCGAGAACGAGGAGCAGCGGCTGCTGGAGAGGGTGCACGCGGAGGAGGAGAGGGCACACCAGAGCATCCTGACCCAGCAGGTGCACTGGACAGAGGCTCTGCAGAAGCTGGGAGCCCTCCGGACCTACCTGGTGGACATGATCACCAACCTGGATGACCAGGGCCTGCTGGTGAGAACTGCTCCATGTTCTGAGGGATGGGTCAGTCAGCCCAGAGGTCACCTGGACCTCTTACCATGGGACTTAAACATGGTGTTCAGCAACTGCTGTGCTGACAGCAAGGAGGCAGAGCTGGACAGGACCTACATCTGCAGGTCTAGCTCAGGGAACCTCCTTGACCTGGTCCTGACAAGCCCCTGTGGTTTCTCAGTGGTTCCCAGAGCACCTGCTCTTGCTTGCAGTGAGGTCCAGAACCACCCACGCTCAGGTGTCCAAGTTCCTGGCTTATAGCTGCCCTTAGGCCAGACAGCCAGGACAGCTGTGGGCTGAGAGCTGCTCTAACAGCAATTCATTGTGCCACCAGTTTTCAACTGTTGTGTGTAGTTTGAATCAAAACCGCTTTGGGAGCACCTGCATCTCTTCTGGAAAGTCCTCCCTGTCATCTGGCACAGCTCTATTTGGGATATTTGCTGTGCAGAGCAGCCTGTGCTTCCTCTCCCTCAGTTCCTTCTCTGGTTATTGAGTGGTCTGGGTTTACCCAAGTGACTCCTCTCAGTTTGGAAGGGAGCAGGTTGGTCTTCCACCACCATGCTCAGCCTCTGCTTCCCACATGGAAGTTTCTGGGAAAAAGGGCAGCAGCTCTGCTTGGGAAACAGACCCGACCCCATAGAGAGAGGGCAGATGTTCCTTTGGTAGGAAAAGCAGAGTCTGTCCTGCCCCAGCACCTCTGCTGGGCTGTGGCTGCACCATGGAGAGTAGAGGCTGGAGAGCAGGACCCATCGGCTGCCTGTGCCAGAGAAAGCCAGACCCTTTTGCCACATGGTGGAGGGGAATTAGGGACCATGTGTTCTCCACTTGGATTGCTGGTGTTGGTACTTGTGTCTATCAGGAATCAGCACGTGCCATGCCACAGGCCTGCAGCTTGCCCTGCAGCTTGGATTTGACCAGGGATCAGATATTTTCCTACCACTTTACTGTATCTGGAGAATGCTCGTGACCAGCAGGAACAGAAACAAGTGGGACCAACCACCTGACTCTTGACTTAGTTCCTCTGCCACCACCCCCCTTGCTGAAAGCCCTGGGGTTGTTTTCTGGAAGCACAGGCTGTTCCTGCGGCATTCCCTAGCGGAGTGGGAGCAGAGGGAGGGCAGCAGACAGTGCCCCAGCTGTAGAGGATGTATTGCCCTCAGCCATTCCCACTCATTTTCTGAGTTGAGGGGTGGGAAGTGCTGCAGCTAAGGAAAATGGATGTTGGATGCTCCCCCTGCTCCCCAGGGTTGCTGTTGGGGTGAGGGGTGGTTTCTCTGGATCAGGAAGGAAAACACTGCTCCTGGGTCCTGGGTTTGCTGTGCCCCAGCCTGTGTTTGGGATCTGTGGGCATTTCAGCTCTGGTGACTCCTTCTTTCCTTGTCCCCAGCGTGCAGAACGAGAGATCTTCGAGAGGTCAGTGCCTGGCTGCTCCTGCTCCTGCTCCTTTCCCTGACCCTGCTCCAGGCTCCCCTGCCTCCCTGCAGCTCCTGTGCAGTGCCATGGCTCAGGCACCCGGGACACCTCTGTCCTCCCTCTACTCTTCTGTTGGGGACAAGGACACAGCACAGAGATGCCACTCTCATCTCTGCTCCGGAGCAGCCTGGCCCCTGGAGATGCTCCATGTGCAGTGCCAGAGCAGCAGCCCTTGTTTACAGGAGAACTTCTCCAGCTCCTTAGAGCACTCCCCGGGGCTTGCTGGGGGTTGGAGCAGGCCTGTCCCTGCTGTTGGCAGGAGGTGGGATGGTCCTGGTGGGAAGCTGGGGTGGCTGGCACAGCCTCAGTGTCCCCAACAGCACCGTGGGTGACGCTGGGCTGCCCTTCCCTGAAGAGGCACCTTGGGGGCTGGGTTTTCACAGCCTTTTGTCTCCCTGGCTCCTGTGGGGGTGCTGGCCCTGTGCTGCCCAGAGGGCTGGTGGGGTATTTGTGCCTGTAGAGAGTACAGAATGTGCCACAGCATGTCAACACCAGCCTGTGCCACAGCCTTTCCTCACAACCACGAGTTGTGTGGGTGCTGCAGGCCACAGGAACAGCAAACCGTCTGTGTCTTGCTGTGCTGGGTGAAACCCGGCTCCTGCCACACCCCCTGGGCTCCAACTGTTATAAAGAGGGAAATCTGAGTCTCTCACTGTTCATTGGGCTCCCTTTGTACCTTGATGGCCGCTCTCAGACACATTTATTTACCCTGTGTCTGCTGAGTGAGGAGCTGTTGATTCAGGCTGCTGGGATGTGTTTTACAACACTGCAGTCCTTTCACAAGGGACTGTAAGCAAAGCCAACCGAAAGTATCACTTAAAGTATGGTTTAGGGCGAGAGCTGGCTCAGAAACCCCCTCTGGGGTCACTCTGCAGCCAGAGCTCCTCTTTAACCTCTGCCATACCTCCTAAGTGATCTTTATAAACACCTCCCAGCACAACAAATCTTTGTATTTTGAAATTACTCTTGTTTTCCTTTGCTAGGACAGAGGTGGCGGAGGGAATCCTGGAGCCACAGGAGTCCCTGAAGTTAAACTTTAATCAGACATGTGTTCAGAGTCCACTCCTGCACCGACTGTGGGCCTCTGCTGTGCTCTGCTGCCTCACAGGTCAGTGTCTCCCGAGCTCTGGGGATTCCTGCACCCTCATTCATGTTGGGCCCAAAGAAACACCCTCATGTTGTGTCAAAACCTCCTTGTGCCCTGTTCTGCCCCTCTGCTCTCCCAGCCCCTGCTTGTTTCCTGGAACCCCCCAGCCAGGGGAGCAGCAGCAGCAGCTGTGGGAGGTTTGGGGGGTGCAATGGGGGCTCCAAGCAGGTTGTGGCTCAGAGCAGAACCGGAGTTTGAAAAGACACTTTGTTTTATCAGCTCTGTGGCTTAAGCTCACGTGGTTTCTTTTGCTGTTTCCTGGGTGGCTTGGTGACAGCAGTGAAGCTGACTCTGCTGGGGAATCTCTGTCACAGAAATCCCTCTTCACCACGTTCAGCACTGGGTTGCTGGGCATTTTAAAAGAGGGTGAGTTCACCTGTGAGGTGTCTGTGAGATGCTCTGAGCAGCAAAGCGAGCAGTGAGGAGATGCAGCAGCTTTCTGCTCACAGGCTGAGATTGTGGCTGTGCACGAGCTGGTGGTTTTTAGGGGTGTTTGTGCTCTGGCTCAGCTCTTTCTGTACAGCTGGGGCTGCACTGGAGGTGTTTGCCAGGCCAGTGACAGGCTCTGGGTACGAGTTTAGCAGATTGGTGTTGGCTGTATTGAGCAGGGAGAGACAGTTTTCTCCTGGCTGTGATGTGCTTGGGTGGCTGGTTGTGAAATGTTTGCTTTTACTCTGACTTTCAGGCCATCACTAGAGAATTTCAAACGTGAGTTTTGTTTCTCAGAGGTGGCAGCGTCTTTTACAGGTTGCCTTGTGAACAGTCTCTGGGGTGATTTTCCCAAAGTTTTTGTATTAACTTTGCTGATGAGCTGTTTCCAGGCCCCTCTCCAAGGTCTGTGCTTTGGCCTTTTCTTGCTCCTGTAGTTTTGACTTCTGCTTGAGAATCTGTGCTACCAAGCACCACATCATCTGTTTCTTCTCCTGCAAACTCTGATGTTGTTCTCCCTTTGTGATTCATTTCCCTCTTTTGAGCCTTTGGATGCCTGCAGTCATGGAAGGTGTCCCTGCCCACGGCAGAGGGTTGGGACTGGGTGATCTTTAAGGTCCCTTCCAACCCAACCCAGTCTGGGATTCCATGCCAGCTCCTGCAGTTGTGCACTGACAGTGTCACACAGGATCACTGAGGTTGCAAAAGCCCCCCAAAATCATTGAGTCCAACCTTTGATCAGTCCCCACCTTGTCCCCCAGCCCAGAGCACTGAGTGTCACATCCAGTCATTCCTTGGACACCTCCAGGGATGGGGACTCCACCACCTCCCTGGGAGCCCCTTCCAATGCCTGACCACTCTTTCCATGAAGAAATCCTTCCAGAAAGAATCAGTTGAGCAGGTTCTTGGCTGATGTTCTGAGCCGTAAAGTCAAGGAAGAAACCTTTCCCTAATTCTCTTGGTTGTTACATGTTTTTTTTTAAGGATTCCTCTCCCAATACCATCCTTGTAAAATGTGATGGCTCTAAGGCATTCAGTGCTTGTAGTGGGTGTGTTGGTGCACTTATTACACAGGAATTTCACTCTGGGGTTTTTTTTGTGTGTGGTTACATTTAACTGTCATTATTGCATGCTGAGGATTCCTGTTGTATCCTTGTGGATCTCCTCAGTCCACAGTCCACCCAGGACCAAACCTTAGAGGTTTAATATTAACTGCAGTGGTCTGAGCTTGTTAAGACACAGTAATGTTATGTGTCACTTTGTGGTCCCTTCTCCCAAAGGTAGTTGAGCAGTTGGCTGTCTTGTTTATTTGCTTGAAAACACAAAATTCCCAACATGACAGCTTGCTCCAAACCTCTCAAAAACTTGGAAAGCAGCAGGAAAAAGAGCCTCCATTTCCCTCTCAGAAATAAACACGATTCCTTTGATGTCTTCACTTGGCATCCAGGCTTCTGTATCACTTACATGTGAGCTTGGCAGCTTTTTCCTTACACCAAGAGATGATGTAAATCTCCTGGCACAGTTCTGGGAGGAATCTGGGTTCATGGGAACTTGGATTTTTAAAAGCAGTCAAATGTGCTGCAGCCAACATGTATGTGCTTACCAGAGCTGTTAACTGTGTTGACCTGGCATCCCTCATCTCCCAAGGCCACCCTGATGGGTACAGTACACAGAGAAGATAGATTTGGGGGTGAGATGAATTCCTGATTTAATCACTAATGAGAATATATGGGAGAATCTGAAGGGCAGATTTAATCATGACAAAACACCTGTGTGTGGGGAAAAATGTGCTGATCTGAATTACTCTGCTGTCACCCTGCCAGTGCTCCCCCTCCCTCAGATGCTCCCCTGGAATTCCAGCACTGTGCTGTCTCTGGGGCCGTGTTTCCCTGCGTGGATGATCCCTGTCCTGGAGCACTGGAATGCAGCCCTAGATTAGATGTGTGCTGCACAATACGAGGTTTAGTGCCCTCCTTCTGTCAGAGGAAGATAAATTCTGGTACTGCTCCCTTTTCTATGAATTCAGAGCAGCTTTTGGCTTCCTGAAAAGCCACCCTGCACACGGGCAGCGTGGGCAGCCACGGCCATGGAGCTGTGGAAGGCACGGCTGGGGTTTGGCTGCTGCTCAGGGAAATAAATCAAGGGGCTGAGGCTGGCAGCTCCAGCTGCAGGGGATGTGGCTTCAGCTCCTCCTTGGGCTCACTCTTGCCTGCAGTTGCTCCCACCTAACATGGAAGTGTGTGTGTGGCATTTCCCTGCCCTTCCCAGCCTCAGTGCATCTGCCAGGGAGCACCTGGGGAGGTGCAGCCCGAGCTGCTGCTGGGTCTGCTCCCTGTCAGAGGGATGTGACCTGGGCCCTGGAGCAGGCTGGGCTCTGGGATGACCCTGCTCAGGGTGCAGTGGGATGGTTTGGTTCCTTAGGGCCTCATCCTGCCGTGTGCTGGGCGCTGAGCAGAGGGTGGTTGGGCATTCCAGGGTAGAGCTGGTGGCAGGGCTGGGACAGCGACTGGCTCCCCTGCTCCAGCCTTGCTTCTGTGGCAGTTTAAGACCTAAAATGAAGTGAGAGTGGGGGAAGGCAGGGGCACCCACTGGCAGGAACTGGGAGCAGGTGAGTCAGCTGGACATCAGCCTCATCTCTGCTTCACAAATTTAGGGATGGAGGGACCCACTCGTGCAGTTACTCAGCACTCACAGGGTCTGCAGACCCACTGAGGGGTCTTGGGGAGGGCTGTGCAGCCAGGGCAGGGCACTGTGATCTTAGAGGTCTTTTCCAAAATTAGTGATCCCGTGATTCTGTGGTCCTGAAATGGTGCAGACCCCCATGGGGTGCAGGGTCCTCCAGCCAGCCTGGCTCACCCCGGCCTGGGTTTGTGCAGCTGGGCAGCCCCTGACTTCACAGCAGAACCAGACTGAGCCAGGGCCGTGCTCATCTCTAAGCCTGGTGCCACCTCCCCCCACTTCTCCCAGCACCTCAGGGTGGGTTGATTAACAACTGGGGCTTTGTAGCAGGAAAAAGATTGCCCTGCCCAGCCCTCTCCATCCTTCCCCGTTCCTGTTTTACCGGCTCTGCAGGTTTTCTGCTCACAGCCCTGTCCTTGCCAGGCTCTTGGCTCACCCTTGCTGGGAGAGGAGCAGCCAGGCCCTGCTCACCCACCATGGAGATGGGAAGGGACAGGAACTGAGGTTTGGGTCTCCCCCAAAAGCAGGGTGAGCTGAACCTGCTGAGTTCTGTTTTGTGGGAAGTCAGGCCAGGGGCAGAGTAAAGATGAGCAGCATCTTTGACTCTCCAGGGCTTCAAGTGCAAGGGTGTAGAGTTGCGTGGGGAGTCTGGTCTTAGGTGAGTCTGTGCCTTGTTCTGGCCCTGGCTGAGAGAAGAAGCTGTGGGAATGGCCGTGCTGGCACCCCTGGGAGCAGATGTGTCCCCAGCAGTGATGTGTGAGGAGAGGGTGGTTGTGGTTCTGTTTCTGATGGCCATAACTGCTTCATGTGGTTCAGGTGGGGACTACCAACTCTGTGCTCACAGTGTGGCTTCTCTTTCAGGCTCACAGGAGATTCACATCGATGAGAGAACCCTCAGCCCCCACCTCAGCCTGTCGGAGGACAAGAGAACACTGACCTTCAGTCCCAAGAAAGCCAAGGTGGACTTGGACTGCCCGGAGCGGTTTGACCACTGGCCCAACGCCTTGGCTACTGCAGCTTTCCACTCTGGGCTGTGTGCCTGGAAGGTGGGCGTGGAGCAGAGCTGTGCCTACAAGCTGGGGGTTTGCTACAGCTCCGTGCCCAGGAAGGGCTCTGCCAACGAGGGCCGCCTGGGATTCAACACCGCCTCCTGGGTGTTCTCGCGCTACGACCGGGAATTCCGGTTCCTGCACGCGGGGCAGCCCCAGCCCGTGGAGCTCATCAAGGCCCCGGCCCAGATTGGGGTGCTGGTTGACTTTGCGGGGGGAGAGGTGCTTTTCTTCGACCCCGACTCCTGCACCATCCTCTTCTCCCACAGGGAGACCTTCACAGAGCCCGTCTACCCCGTGTTCGCCGTGGCACACCAGAGCATCTCACTGGTCCAGTGAGCAGGGCCTGAGTGTGACTGTGTGTGCTCTGCACTGTGCCCTGGGGGGAAAGGAGCCCAGGCAGGGCTATGGGCTGTGTACAGTGTTCAGACAACACTTGCTTTCACACTACAGCTGTTCTTCACGTGTTTTACAGCAGCTCTCCTGTCCTGTGTCTGCCGTGCTGGGGCGAGGGGTCAGGGAATGCCTGGCTGGGCCAACTGCTCTTAGGTGGATTGTTTAATTTTTGCCTGACCAAGGGCAGCTTTCCAGCCTGGCGGGAGGCTGTGAAAAATGGGACAAATAGTAAAAGGTGTGTATGGAGAGATGGCAGGGAGGAGGCATGTGGAAAGGGAAATAACAGCTCTACAACTCCCTGACAGGAGGGTGGAGCCAGGTGGGCCTTGGTCTATTCTCCCAGGTAACAAGTGACAGGACAAGAGGAAACAGCATCAAGTTACTCTGGGAGGGTTCGGGTTGGGTATTAGGGAAAATTTCTTCACCGAAAGGGTGGTCAGGCATTGACATAGCTGCCCAGGACAGTGGTGGAGTCACCAGCCCTGGAGGGGCTTGAAAGGGGTGTGGATGTGGCACTTGGGGACATGGGTAAGTGGTGGCCTGGGTAGTGCTGGAGGAATGGTTGGACTTGATCCTAAAGGTCTTTTCCAACCTAAATGATTTTGTTAGTCTCTGACTGGGACCCAGCTGGAGACACACTTTTGGGAGGAGCTGCCCCATTGCAGAGCAGGACAGTGCAGGGAGTTGTCCCCTCCTGGGACAGGGGCACCCCTGAGGGGCTGTGGCTGGTGTCCAAGCAGGGGAGCAAGCAAAGAGCAGCAGAAAGAAACGAAACCTGAGTGTCACCAAAGGGAGTGGGGGTTGAGTTTAACATGGTGCAAACACAGGGAGCTGATGGAAGGCAGGGAGGAAGGAGAGGTATTGGCCTGGGAGAGGAGTTGAGCCAGGGAGCAGGGCAAGGGGTTTAAAATTTTATTATCTTTATAATTTTTATTTCTCACTGCCCAAATCAGTGAAGTTTGTTAACTGTCAATTTGTTAAGTGAAGTTGCCCAACTCCAGACTGTTCAGTCTACAGAGGGAGACCTGCAGCCACCTCCTGGCCACTCCTGTTGGGAAGAGGGGGATGCAAGGCTGGGGTACACTGAGGTGTGCAGGGCCTGTGCAGGGGTGTCCCAAGTGCTCTGTTTGGGCAGACCTTCCCTGGGATGGGGAGCCTGAGTGTTCTCTTGGAGACCTTCCCTGGGACTGAACCTGCACTTGCACTGGGGGATTCTTGATCCTCTCCCCAGGGTGACTGAGAAGGGATAAACCCCAATGTCTGCCTCCATCTCACCTGCCAGAACGAACCTCTGGAGCTTGACCCATTCCCACCCCCGTTAGGGAAAGACAGCACTGCTGACACCACCCCCTTCTGGAGTGTTTTTAGAGCCGTGAAACAAAGCAGCAGCACCACTGGCTGTCAGATATGTTTTATTGCAGGAACACCCCTCCTGCTGCTCCCTGTGCTTGATCCGCTCGCTGCTGTTCCCTGCCCCCCTGGCAGCAGGGAATCCCACACCGGGACCAGTTCAGCACCCGGCAGCAGCGCTGGGCTCCTCCAAACCGCAGCTACCCCTTCTCGATCCGGGCCAGGAGGTGGCTGAGGGTGGGCAGGACGTGCTCGGGGGGCACCTCGGGCTCCGGGCTGTGCCCGGCCGTGTGGAGCAGGAAGCTGTGCATGCCCACGGCCCGGGCTGCCCGGTAATCCCGGGTGTAATCATCCCCAACGTGAGCCGCCTGCTGCGGGGGGACGCCCCCGAGCCGCAGGGCCTCCTCGAAGATCCTCCTGTTGGGCTTGGCGGCCCCCGCGGCCTCGGAGGTGAGCACGAACTCGAAGTGGTGCCGCAGGTTGCACTGCGAGAGGATGTTTTCCAGCCGGTTGTCGAAGTTGGACACGACGCCCATGCGGAAGCCGCGCTGGCGGCACCGGCTCAGGGTCTCCTCGGCCCCGGGCAGCAGCTCCCAGTTGTGGGAGCTGCAGTAGTCGCGGTAGAGCTTCTCTGCCAGCGCCGTCAGGGCTGCACCGTCCTGCACCCCCGAGAGCACGAAGGCCTGTTTGACCACGTCCACCCACCACTGCCGGGAGCTGAGCCCCTGCCCCCGGCCGTAGTTGGGGAAGCGGCGGCTCTGGGCCCCGTAGGCCTCCCGGAACGCCCGTCCCAGAGCCTCCGGCTGCACCTGCAGCCCCTGCGCCCGCGCCTCGGCCGCGTAGCTCTGCCCCACGGGCCGCCGCAGCCGCAGCAGAGTGTCCTTCACATCCCAGGTCAGCAGGCGCAGCCTGAGCATGGCCTCGGGTACAAGGGCAGCCAGGGACACAGGTGAGAGGCAGGCGCTCCGAGAGCGAGTCAGTGCCGGTCACATCGGAGGGGTGCGGGCACCCCGGCCCTCCGTCCGCTTCAGTCCCGGGGTCAGTGTCCCTCGTGGGGGGCTCAGGGCCCCGCTGGGGTCCGCACGGACACACGGCAGGGACGGAGAACCCTGCTGCGAGCGCCAGGGGCGAAGTCCGCCAGGCCGGGCAGCGACACTCCCCCCGCGGGCGGGGGCACCGGGGCTGGGGGGACGGGGCACACCCGGCACCGCACCGGGGTGTGCGGGGCACGCCGGGCCGGGCCCGGGGAGGGTGCACGGGGTGTCCCCGTGGAAGGGGGTGCAGGGTGCCGGTGTCTCCCGGGGGGTGCGGGGCGGGCCCGGGGCTCACCGGGCTCCGGGGGCTGGGAGTGCTCGCGGGACCGGGGCCCACCTGCACCGCCCCCGGAAATCCCGCCCATCCCGGAATTCCCGCCCATCCCAGAATTCCCGCCCATCCCGGCACTCCCGCCCATCCCAGAATTCCCGCCCATCCCGGCACTCCCGCCCCGCGGCAGCAGCCCCGCGCTCAGGCCCGTCCCGCCGCCTCCTCCCGCAGCCAGCGCAGCAGCTGCGGCGCGAAGTAGGTGATGATGATGTCGGCACCTGCGGAGAGACGAGAGGCTGCAGCCGGCCCGGGGACAGGCGGGGGACGCGCGGGGGGCACGGGGGGCGCAGCCTCACCTGCCCGCCTGAAGGCCGTCATCGCCTCCCGCACCGCCGCCTCCAGCCCGAAGGCTCCCGCCTGCGCCCCGTGCCACAGCATAGCGAACTCCCCTGAGACGTGGTACACGGCCAGCGGGTGCGTGGGGTGCTGCGGGGACACGGTCAGCCCGCACATCAAACGTGCAGCCACAGCCCCCCAGTCCCTCCCCGGTGCCCTCCCTGCCAGGCAGGAGCTCACCCGAGCCTTGACATCCCGCACGAGGTCCAGGTAGGGCATCCCCGGCTTCACCATCAGCATGTCCGCTCCCTCCCGCACATCCCGGTCCTGCCACGGGAACACGGCACACGGGGGACAAGGACAGAGTTTCCAGCGAGGCCCAGGCTGGTTTTCCAGGATCGTCTGCTGAGCCCCTCCCGGCCACAGGAGCCCAGCTGTGGGCTGACACTCCCCTCACACACACAGTGCCTGGGCAACGCTGGTGGCTGCGTGTCCCTGGATCTGATGTCCCATTACAGGGGCACCAACTCCGCAGCTCCCACTGCCCAGTCCTCAAGCACACACTGGGACCAGCTCTGGCAGGCTGATGGACCTCCTGTTTCGTTTATCTCATGGAAAGGGAAGACCCTTGACCCTTTTGGCTGGTTTGCCTCCCATCCCCTTTTGACTTTCTTGCTCTCCCCAAGCCCTGGGGTGATCACCTGGGCCCCACTGAGGGTGTCCAGCCCCACAGCCATAACCCCACGTGCCCCACTGGGGGTGTCCAGCCCCACAGCCGTGACCCCCCGTGCCCCACTGAGGGTGTCCAGCCCCACAGCCATAACCCCACGTTCCCCACTGAAGGTGTCCAGCCCCACAGCCGTAACCCCCCGTGCCCCACTGGGGGTGTCCAGCCCCACAGCCGTGACCCCCCGTGCCCCCCACACTCACCACGGCGCGCTGGGCCAGGCCCCGGGCGCCGGGGGGCAGCTGGTAACACCTCCGGTCACCGAAGGCGGGTTTGGAGAGTGCAGCATCCCTGGAGAGGGGCAGGGCAGGGGGCAGGGAGTGAGGACCCCTGTGGCTCCCACCTCGTACAGCTTCAGGAACGGGAGGCCAGACAAGGTCAAGTGTCTGAGCCACTGAGTCAGGAAAATGGGGCACTCCTGAGCCACCTCAGCACCCCAGGATGGCTCTGGGAGGTCCTACAGGCCCAGGCTGGCCCTGAGAGCTGTTTCAACAGCCACTGCCCTCCCCATGCCCAGAGTCTGGGTAAAATCATGTCAGACTTTTCCAAGGCAGGTTCCTCAGGGATACCCTGCCAGGGTCAGGCTGTTCTTGGGACAAGGTCCAACAGCTGACTAAGCTGAAGCCTGTCCCTGAAGCCACCCTTTGGGACAACACTGGCTCCTGTGACTCCCTCCCTGTTCCTGGACATTGCAGGTGGCTCCCTCTCTGCCTGCCTTGCCAGCAGCACTGAGGAGGAGCAGGTGAAGAGGTAAAGGATGGAAGATGGGCAAGGTACAATTGTCTCCTTTTTGCACGGAGGAGTAGGAGGAAGGTGCTGCAAAGTGACCAGTGTGGCCCCACCTGCAGCCTAGGCTCTGGCTGAGCCCCCTTCCCAAATAACTGTCTGGGAACACACTCCCAGCCATCCTGGCACCGGCTGGGCACACCTGGCTGAGGGACAGACCCACCTGAAGGGTCCATAGAAGCAGGAAGCAAACTTGGCACTGTAGCTCATCACGGAGACCTGCGGAGCAGAGCAGGGCCATGAGGGCCGGGAGCTTGGAGCCACAGCCACAGAGATTCCCTGCCATGGCTGTTTTATCCTCCCCCTCCCAGAGGCCTGGCACCTGCTGTTCCCATGGACATTCCTGTAGTGCTGCAGCTCCCTCCCCATGGCTGTGGCTCCTGCCCCCGGCACACACAGGTGCCCAGCTCACCTTGTTGCCCAGGTCGTTGGAGATCAGTGCCTGCTTTATGGCCCCGATGCGCCCGTCCATCATGTCCGAGGGGGCCACGATGTGGCAGCCTGCAGGGAAGGACAGGGATGCAGGGAAGGACAGGGATGCAGGGAAGGACAGGGATGCACGGAAGCACCTGAGGCTTTGGCTCTGCCAAAAGGTTCTGGTGCCAGCAGTGCTGCTGGGACCAGGGCAGGGAGGGCAGGGGAACAGTCCCAGTTAGAATCAGGCCCAATTTGCTTTTGGGTCTGCTCAGAGGACCAGGGCAGTGATTCTGCCCCTGTACTCAGCACTGGTGAGGCCACACCTCAAGTGCTGTGCCCAGTTGTGGCCCCTCAGCTCAGGAAGGACATGGAGGGGCTGGAGCAGGTCCAGAGAAGAGCAACGAGGCTGGGGAAGGGTCTGGAGCACAAGTGCTGTGAGGAGAGGCTGAGGGAGCTGGGGGGGCTCAGCCTGGACAGGAGGAGGCTCAGGGGAGACCTTCTCACTCTCTGCAACTCCCTGACAGGAGGGGGGAGCCGGGGGGGGTCGGGCTCTGCTGCCAGGAACCAGCAGCAGGACAAGAGGGCACAGCCTTGAGCTGCCCCAGGGGAGGTTTAGGTTGGCCATTGGGCAGAAGTTGTTTGCAGAGAGAGGGATCAGCCCTTGGAATGGGCTGCCCAGGGAGGGGGTGGAGTCCCCGTCCCTGGAGGGGTTTGAGCAGAGCCTGGATGTGGCATCAGTGCCATGGTCTGGGTGACAAGGTGGGGTTGGGTCACGGGTTGGACTTGATGATCTCAGAGGTCTTTTCCAGTCTCGATTGTGTGCGTGAAGTGAGAGAGGTGCAAGCAGAGTCCAGCTGGGCTGTCACTGCCAGGGGCTCCCACCTGCTTTGGCGTAGGCCAGTGCCACCTCTGCCAGCCGCTGGCAGCTGAGCTCGTTCTGGATGGTGCCGTCCTCTCGCAGGATACCTGGAGACAAACCCGGGGTTACACCAGGGCAGGGACAGCAGGTGCCTCAGTCCCCAGCGGGGAGTGTGGCTCTGGGGACAAGCTGTGGAGATGCTCAGAGCAGCAGTGAGGAATGTGTTGAGGGAGGTGGATAAGGAGCCCTGCAGGGCCTGGAGGTCTGGGTGCTCCAGGGAAGGGAAGACAGAGGTGGGGCTCAGACAGACTCAGATGGCCACAGTGAGGGCCTGAACCACCCGTGCCTCCCACCCTGCTGTCAAAACCCGGGAGAGGCCTCCCAGCTTCCTACACTAGTAATGAGAGGCCAGATCTTGGGGCAGGAGCTGGCCAGAACCCACAGCACATGGAGCCCCTCAGCAGAAAAGGGCAAATCCCTGGAGACTCCCCAGCCAGGAAAACACCAGGAGTGCAGCCCAGGCCCCCGGGCCGTGCTCACCACAGTGCCCATGTGAGGTGTAAGGGCACAAGCAAACATCACAGGCAATGAGCAGCTCTGGGAAGGTGGAGCGGATCCTCCTGATGGCCTGGATGGCAGGAGTGCCCTCGGCATCGGCAGCAGAGCCTCTCTCATCCTGTGGGAACACAAACACCTCAGCACACACAGCCCACACTTCCCCCCGGCTCCTCCGTGGCAGCAGCTCTGCCCAGGAAACAGCTCCTGGACTGTGGGACCCTCCAAGGCAGGATGGTGTGACCACCACCGAGGGAAAAGGGTGATGGAGAAGCCCTTCTGGGCAGTGAGTGCAGGTCCTGGGGCCACCTGCAGAGCTCTGGGGGCTTTTTTGGGTGTCACTGCAGTCTCCCATCCCCATGTGCTCTGCTGAGTGGGCTGTAAGTTCAGCCCCACACTGCTCTCCCACACCCCCGTGGCTGCCCCAAGCCCCCCTCACCACTGGGCACTGACCTTGTGGACCTTGCTGGGCACCCCAAAGATGAGCACACACTTCAGGCCGTCTTGGATGAGGGGCTGCAGCATCCCCTCGAGCTTGTTCACTCCATACCTGAGCAGGGCAAAGGGAAGGGAGCTGCCAGGCACCCACACCTGCTCCTGGGAAGAGCTGCCTGTGACTGGGATGCTGCCCTGTGAGCAATCCAGCATCACCAGGCAGCAGCTGGAGGTACAGGGGAGGTGTTGCCTGAACACTGGGAGGAACAATCTGGGCTCTTATCTGGGGCTGCAGAAGCATTATCTGCCCTGCATGGACACTGCTCTATAAGGAGAAGCGTGCCCTGCCCTTGGATTCCTTATCTTGGCCTCCCTGTTGCAGATCCAGCCCACCTCCCCACCAGCCCACCCCCCTGGGCCTCTCTGACCAGAGCCCTGCTAATGTGGCAGCAGATGGAGACAGGAGCTGCCAGTCCAGCAGGATCCAGTGCAGGACCACAGCCCACATCCTTGCACGGGTTTTGTGGCTGCTGCTGGAAACCCCATTTGCTTCCAGCCCACACAACGTGTGAGTGCTCTGGGACAGCCTGAGACCCTGGTGCTGCCCTCCCAGTACTGCTACTTCCCCAGCATTCCCAGCATGATTCCCTCCACTCCCTTAGTGGATGAATGTCCCTGCCCTGCCCGATCCCAGGGAATCCCCAGGGCAGGGACCAGAGTGTTGGAAGCATCACCCCTGGCTCATGCTCATCTCATGCCATAAATCCCAGCAGCGACAGCACGTGGCTCAGTGGGGTTGGATTTGTACCTGGCTTGTCCAGGGAGGCTGGGGATGGGCTCCACGGCATCAGGGCTGTCCCTGTGGGAGGAGGAGGGGACGGAGATGTGAAGACTCAGTGTGAGAAGGAAGCCCCTCTCCCAGGCTCGTGCACAGGGACTCTGAACCTACTGAAGAGCTCAGGGAGCTCCTGGGATAGACCCAGCCAGTCACCCTGTGCCATGTCCATCCCTGACCCCAGAGCCAGGGCTCACTCACGTGACAAAGATGGGGTAGATGAGGTTGGAGGCGTCGAAGGTGGTGGCCGTGCCCTGCCAGGAGCGCAGCACCGGGTGGAAGTACCCGCTGTGGAGGACAGAGTCTGCCTGCATGGTGGGGCTGCTGGAGGCTGGGCAGGGAGGCTCTGCAACAACAAAAGAACCCGGCAGGGTCCTGGTAAACTGCTGAGGAGGGGGCTGAGATCCAGGCAGCCACTGCAGGACTGTCCCTGTCCTGGGCCCCTGCAGCCCCTCCAGCTCCATCCCACCTCCCACGGGCACTGCCCTGTGCCTGGTGGGTGCTGCAGGACCCCCATCAGCAGTCACTAAACAGCCCTTCCCATAAACAGGGATGACAGAGACTCCTCCCCACAAAACCCCCCAGTTCTGTGTAGGAAACCCCCCCAGTTCCAGCCACCGGCTCCTCCCACAGCAGAACCACCTTCACTCTCCAGAGGCTCCTCTGCCTGAGCACCCAGAGGGTCACTGTTCATTCATTTTACTCTTCCTTAGTGCTGAGTAACTCTGTGATAAAGCTTTTGTATGCAGAGGAGTAAAGAGCTGCTCTGTGCTGGAACTCAGTGATCTTTAATGTCCCTTCCAACCCAAACCATTCCATGAGGCACAACATATTTATGGCCACAGTGTGAGGGCACAGTTACAGAAGAGGAAAGGCACTGGATGAGAAAGGGGCAGGATCATCCTGAGGACACCAGGGCCCTAAATCCCACAGTCACACAACTCCAGTGGCCACTTACTGCTGGGTAAAGAAAACTGGGGACTTGGGCAAAACTGATTTCTGAGGTAACAAACAGCAGGTACTGAACACACATAAATCAATCATTGGCTCTGCTGTTGTTGAAAGTTCATCTGCAGCAATATTTTCTTCTTCTCTAACAGATTAGTAATAATTCTGTGATCAGACCACCAAGATTTACATTTCCATGAGCATTAAATTCTCACACCACGTTGCTGGTGGGTGTGATGGAAGGGGCCGTGGGAAGGCGGCTCTCCTGGGACGAGGCATTTCTTTGGCTGCAGCACAGAAGGAGCAGCTGCACAGCCCTGGAAAGCACAACCCCAACAACAGACTGTTTGTGCAGAGCAGCTTCAAGGACTTGTGGCTCACACACAGGGCCACATCCCTCAAACCCCCTGTGCTGAGGAGCCGGGGTGCCCTGGGAGACAAAGCAGAGGCCCTACTGGAGAGTGTGGGATTTTTGGGAGGTGGGCAGGAGGAGAGCTCAGATGGGCTCTGAAAGGGCAAGTGGAGTCCTTTGACTACCCCTGGACAGGGCAGGTCTTCCCTAGGGAGACAGGGTGGCAGGAGGATGGGACTCATTTCAGGGGAGCAGCCCTGTGCTCTCCAGTCCCATTCCAGGAGGGATTCCCCAAGCAATGAACCTCACTGACCCCCTGCCTGTACCCAGCCCTCTGGAGAACAGGCACAGCTCAGAGCATCCCAGGACAGAGTCCACGGCACCCACAACACCAGTCAGCAACGGAGCTGTGCAGGAGATGGCTCATTTTCACTTTGGGAAAACCTTTAACCTGAGGTGTTCACTTATTTTACACACTCAAGACCCGTCAGATATTCTACTACTGAGCCAAACTCAGTCTGTGTCAGACCCGCCCAGTGCCCAGGGCACTTGGAACACGGGGGCACTGCATTGCCCAGGGCTGGAATCGAGCCTCTTGTACCCTGAGGAATCACTTCTGGGGATGGGGAAAGGCCCCTCTTGTTTACACGGATAAAAACACTGAATAAAAAAATCAGGTGGTGCTTGTGGGGGGTGCAGAGCAGCTGACAGGCACGCTGGCAGCACCATGGCATCCCTTGGCAGGTCATTTTTAGCCCTTGGAAAGCTGCCACTCCAGTCCTCCCTCCAGGGAAAGGGACAGCCCTAGGCTGAACGCTCCCTACGGTGCCCGGCTCCAGGGAGCCGCGGCAAACAAAGGGCTCAGTGAACAAAACCCACCTCGAGAATCCAAAAAATGCTCCAAACAGTTAATCCCAGCAGAGCAAGGGCAGGGGGGTCGGGTGGGACCAGAGGCACCTGACTGTATGGGACAGATAGAGGCCACAGCTCCAGAAACTGCCCTCTCCGGGCAAGGAGGGGATGGGCACGTGGTGGGATGGCAGGGAGGAGATAAGAGCCGGGACGGGTGGGCCCTGGTGGGGCTGAGTCTGAGCCGGGTCCTGCTCACCAGCCCCACGAGCAGGAGAAGCTGCTGCCTGTGCAGGGCACCGGGGTGGCACAGCCGGGACCGACCCGCCCGACGGGCAGGGACACAGGACACAGGGACACAGGGCACAGGGACACAGGGCACAGGGGCACAGGGCACAGGGACACAGGGACACAGGGACACAGGGGCACAGGGCACAGGGCACAGGGACACAGGGACACAGGGGCACAGGGACACAGGGACACAGGGCACAGGGACACAGGACACAGGGCACAGGGCCACAGGGGCACAGGGGCACAGGGGCACAGGGGCACAGGGGCACAGGGGCACAGGGGCACAGGGCACAGGGCACAGGGACACAGGACACAGGGACACAGGGCACGGGCTGCAGGAGTGAGCAGTCAGGGGACATTGCACCACACGCTCACCTCGGGCTGGGGCTGTTCCCCCGACATCCCTCAGGGCTCCCGGCACAGCACGCCTGCCCTTCTCCCACATTCGCGGCCCAAATCTGTCTTTCTAAAGCCGTTTGCTCCGTGCACACTGGAGCAGCTCCAGGAGGGGGTTAAGGACTGCCCTGCAACTCCAGCAGGAGGTTAAGCACAGTCCTGCAGCTCCAGGAATTGAAGGACAGCCCTGCGGTTCTCTCCCTGCGTTCACCTTTGCCCCTGCACACCGGGACCATCCCAAACCCGCGGCACCCCAACCCACCCCTGTGCCCAGCCCGGGCTGGTGGCGGTGCCTCGCTGCCCTCGAGGGAAGAGAAGCGGCTGCCCAGGGACAACCCGGCACACGCCGCTGGCCCCTGGCACCGCCACAAACCAAACCAACCCCGTGGACGGGCTGAAGCCCGACCCGGCACTGCCCCGGGTAAAGCCGGACCCGGCACTGCCCCGGCCCCCGACGCCCCCCCGAACAGGGGGAGTTTGTTCGGTGCCAACACGAGGCTGGAGGAAGATGTTTTTAGGACACAGAAGCGCATGTGGCCTCATCCTGTGCCATACAACTATTTAGCTAAATCCCAGGGATACGCAAACTCCCAAAATGCCCGGTGGGAGAAGGGACAGACTGGGGTGTTCTAGGAAAGGGAGCCAACGGAGCTCTGGGTTATTTAACAGCCACTAACAAAGGTCAAGCTGTTGCAGCGTTAATTAAGAGCCAGTAGCAAAGGTCAAGACGAAACAGCGTTAATTAAGAGTCACTAACGAAGGTGAAGCCCTTCCAGCAGGTTTCCTGCTCCAGGATGGGCACGGGGGTGCCCAGGGGTCTGCAGTCACACCCCAGCACGGGCGGGAGCTCAGCACCGCTGCCAGCTCGGAGCATCACACGCTGCTCTGTGCTTGCCCCGCCGTTGCCACGGCTACCGAGCAAAAACCGAGCAAAACTGGGCAAAAAGCGAGCAAAAACGGGCAAAAATCGAGTAGAACCGGGCAAACCCCGGGCTGTCCTTGCTGCGTTACCCGGGGCTGCCCTTCCTGCCTGACCCAAGCGCTGCCTCCTTGCCCGGCCGGGCCCCGTCCCTGGGGCAATCCCGGCCCCAGCTCCAGTCCCGGACCCCGGTTCCCGATCCCGATCCCGATCCCGGTCCCGATCCCGATCCCGATCCCGGTCCCGGTCCCGCACTCACCGCCCGCCGTGTCCGCTCCGGCCGCCTCTCTGCCCCCGAGCTCTCGCGATTTGCATGGCCACGCCCCTCATTAGCATAGCCCCGCCCCCGCGGGAGTGGTGGCGGGAAGTCTCGCGCGGCGCAGCGCGGGAAAAGGGCGGGAGGGAGGAGGGGTTTTTGGGGTGACGGGGGCTGGGGCAGGGTTGGGGTGCTGAGGGGACAGGAGGCAGGCTTTGGGGTGCTGGGGGGGGACCTGGAGCCAGGTTTGGGGTGCTGGGGGCGCTCGAAGAGGGTTTTGGGGGGCTGCAGGGGCGCAGAGCGGAGCTTTGGGGTGCTAGGGAGCCATGCGGTGCAGTTTTGGGGTGCTAGGGAGCCATGCGGTGCAGTTTTGGGGTGCTGCAGGGCTGTGGAGCCGGGTTTTGGGATGGTGGAGGGTCGTGCAGTCCAGTTTTGGGGTGCTCTGGGGGGAAAGGGAACCCCCAGTGGGGTTCGGGGGGGCATGGAGCAGGGCTTTGGGGTGCTAGGGGACCAGGCAATGCAGTTTTTGGGTGTTGCAGGGGGACATGGAGCCAGGTTTTGGGGTTCTGCAGATGCTGGAGCACGGTTTTGGGGGGCTGCAGGGCGGAGGAGCAGAGCTTTGGGGTGCTGTGGGAGAACCTGGACCCAGGTTTTGCAGTTCTGGGGACCCTGGAGCCAGTTTTTGGGGTTCTGGAGGAGGCTAGAACAAATCTTTGGGGTGCTGCAGGGGTGTGGAGCAGGACTCGAGCTGATGGAGAGTCATTGCAGTCCAGTTTTGGGGTGCTGCAGGGGGACATGGAGCCAGGTTTTGGAGTTCTGGCGGAGGCTGGAGCAAATCTTTGGGGTGCTGCAGGGGTGTGGAGCAGGACTCGAGCTGATGGAGAGTCATTGCAGTCCAGTTTTGGGGTGCTGCAGGGGGGGAAGTAGAGCCAGGTTTTGGAGTTCTGAGGAGGGCTAGAGCAGGCATTTGGGGTGCTGGGGGGACATGCAGTCCAGTTTTAGGGTGCTGTGGGAGGACCTGGAGCCAGTTTTTGGGGCTCTGGTGGTGCCAGAGCAGGGTATTGGGGTGCTGAGGATCAGAAAGCAGGGTTGGGGTGCTGTGTGAGCAAGGAGCATGGCTGAGAGGCTGTGGTGGCCGGGGGCAGGGTTTTGGGGGGCTGCAGAAGTCTGGAGCAGGGCTTTAGGGGGCTGCAGAGGGATGTGGAGCAGGGCTTTGGGGGGCTGGGGGCCTGCCAGGCCCAGGGAAGCTGCAGCCCCACTTCAGGCTCAGCAGCACTGCCACTGCCTTGGTCTCCAGTGCAGGGGAGATGTTGGGATTGGGTTTATTTTGGGAGATCCTGCAGCTCTTGTGCCATAGCAGCATTCCCTGGCCTGCTGCAGGGCAGAAACCCTGGACCCAGCCCTTGGATCTGTCTATCCCCCAGCCTGGAGGCTCTCCCTGGAGCAAGGCTGAGCTTGTTCCCCCAGCAGGACAAACACCAGCACCCCAATTTTGCTTCTCTGAGATCTGGAAATCCCCCCCTTCTTGCCAGTCTCAATTCCCTTGCTCTTCTCACAGCCTTCATCCTCCCCTCATCCTCCTCCTGTCATCAGCTGCTCCAGAACCCACTTCCCAGGGTGTTTGCTCCTGCCTTGGCTGCTCCCTCTGTTCCCCCTTACACAACCACAACCTGCTCATTTAATAACTGCCCGAAATATGAGGCTCCACTTCTATAAAAAAAAAATCTGGCTTTTATTTAGGCATCATTCCCTTCCAGAATATGCACCCCAGATATGTACTGAAGAGAAAAAAAAGAAAGAAAAATAGCTGGAAGGCAGGTGTTTGGGAAGACATTCAGGCTCAGGCTTTCCATGTGCTGACTGCAGGCCAGGAGAAACTAGACAGCAGAAAATCTGTGTTGATTCAGTTCTTTTTCAGGAGCTGGCCTTGTGTGTGTGAAAATCCAGTGTGCCAGAAAAGCAGGAAGGCAGGGTTGGCTCTTGTGGGTGGCTCTGCAGCAATTTCTTTTGGTGGAAAGGATCTATGAGTCCCCACAAGTGCTATTTTAAAACTGCTCATCAGCAAAACTCATGGGTTCTACTTAGATGCACCTAAAGCTTTCCTCAGGTTTCCTTCACCCATCTGTTAAGTTCAAACATTAGATGTATTAGTCTTCAAAAAGTCAAATAAAGCATTTTCCCCTGAAAGGAGCTTCCTCTATAGGTACCTTCTCAGAGAGAGAAAGGAAAGGCACCAAAACTAACAATCCAAGTGGAAAAGCACAAACCTACACAGGCACAAGGGATACAAACAGCTTATTTCAACCTTCTTTTCCTGCAGGAGCCTTTTTTTGAAACCAGAGGCCTGAGGTTGAGCCTCCTGGGTGGGCACATCCTGCCCATTGCACCAGGGGGGATCCATGTCCCTGGAATGACTGGCAAAGGCTACGGAGGGACCTTGGATGGAATTAGTCCATTCCAATTGGGAAAATTAAAAAAAGAAAAACAAGGCACCACAATCCACCAACTCTGTTCTGCCACATTTAAACTTCTGCAGGAGCTGCAGCTCCTCAGAGCTGGGACAGGTGAGACCACCACACCCAGCACTGCACAAAGCCACCTCTTTGTACCCCTGACACTCATTTTAGCCCTTCATTTTGCTTCAGATGTTAAATTAATTTCCTCTTGGTCTCTCAGGGCTCTAAAGACGCTTTCAGTGTTCTATTTACATTCCCAGTGCTGTGAAGTTTTTGGATTTAGAGTGGTTTGGGTGATCAGTGAGTGGACTCATGGCCCCTGTAGTGCTGCTCAGGCTGAAGGACAGAGGCACTGTCACAGCACAGCAGGGAGAGAAGGCACAGCCAGGATGCAAGGAAACAGGGAAAAAACGAGTCCCTTGGATCAAAGCTTAAATGTCCAGCTTCCAAGCCTCCTGACATCATCATCTGGGTTCTACACCCCAGGGGGTTAATGGTCTGTTGGACTCAGCCCCTGATATTCAAGAGTTCCCATGTTCTCCTGATCAGCTCCTGCACTGAGCACCTGCCAGCTCTTTTTTCCTCTATTTCAGAGCCAACCCAGCATCAAAGGTCTGCCCAGAAGAGGGAGAGGGCCAAGCCCCCCAGGCACCAGGAGGAGCTGCCCTGCCACGGAAAAAGCTTCAGCACAAGTCCTTTATGTCCAAATTAAAGCCCCAAAGGGACAGGCTGCAGAGGGACAGTACAAAGCTCTAAGGGAAACAAGAGGGGACACAGCAAGGTTGATTTACAGTGTTTATATCCCTCTGCACACAGCCCAGCCCCTCTCAGCCAGCTCAGTTGTCCACCTCTTCCTCGTCGTTCTGCTCTTCCTCCTCCATCCTTTCATCATCGTCATCATTGTCTTCCTCTCGGCTTTTATCCTGCTCCTCTGAGTCTGCCTTCTTGTCTTTATCTTTCCTGGCTTCCTTCTTTCCCTTCTGCTCACGCCTGTAAACTGAAGGAGAGGGAGCAGTGAGGAACCCCCGGCACGGACAGGGCTGAGCTCCAACACCCCCCTGCTCTCCCGGCTCACCAGGGGAGCAGGAACTCAGAGCAGCAACTCACCCTACGAGCTGAGCTGTGCTGAGCAGCTCCATAGGAAAGCAGGTTAAATTTCAGCAGAAAAATGCTGAAAAGGACGCAGGAGTTCACATTTACAGGCAGCACCTATGGCTTTCCTTAGATAAACAAAATAGGGGAGTGAGGGCAGATGAGACTTTCTCAATCCTCATCAGCTGTGCAATAATGTTATCCCAGGCCCGTTAAGGTGCACATTAGTTATTCCCCAGGCAAACTGCAGTGTAGGATGCTGGGCAAAGAGAAGAGAAACAAGACAGGCAAGTAAGTGTTGCTTGTCCAGCGCTCGAGGAAAACACGACTCGGTGCTAATCAGACTCTCTTGACACAAACAAAGGCCTGTACCTTCCAGGGATTCCTTCAGAGGGACCATGAACCTCTGGAACTCCATCTCCTCCATGGCAGAGAGCACGTCACCAGCATTCAGCGTTTTCCTCTTCCCCTTCATGGCAAAGTTATTTGCACTAGGCAAAAACAAGGCAAAAACAAGAAGTAAAAGAGGCAGTTGGGAACTGTCATCAACTTAGTCTTGTCTATTAAAAGTCACAACTTACAAGCAACTTAAAAAAACATAAAAGCCATCTCCTAAACATTTAGGGTTTTTTTTATCTCTTTCTAATGGAGGTTTGAGACACCTTCCTGTTTACACTGGCTGTTTGTGCTTTCCCACATTAGTTTTCTGCTTGCACAGACCTTTTCTACAAGCAAGGGGAAGGAGAAAACCTGAACACTGGCTGTGCCAGTTCCCCACAGCCCTGTGAGTACTTGACACCAGAGAAGTGACTGCCTGGACACCCCAAAAACCTGACTGTGTCCTCTGTGGCAGCTCCAGGCTGGCTCACACTTGCCCTAACACACTGACGTGGCGAGGAGCCTAAATAAAAAGTGAGCCAAGTGCTCCTGGCTTTGCCAGGAAGAATGTGCAGCCTTGTTCTAAGGTTAATGGCAGTTTGGGGCCCCTCTTTTTGGGACATCTCTGTGTCCCCAGCCCAGCTGCCTTCCCATAGGTTGTTACAGGCAGTTAAAACCCACCTGGTGCAGCCTGGTAGGGTTTATTGATACAAACAGACAATACAGAAACAAACACTGGGAAAGAGTCTCCAGGCCAGCAGAGAGGAGAATTATCAATCAGCTGCAGCCAGTCCTTACCAGGATGTTGCATACAGCACAAACACACTTGCTGCTCGGGATATCGCGCTCCGGGCTTCTTTGGAAATATTGACTCCATCAGGGAGCTGGAAAACAAATTCAGCTTTTATCAGCAGCTGCTAAAGAGGACTTAAACCCGCATAATTCACGTGTCAGTTCCGTTAAGGCATTCAGAGGGCCTGGAACTCTGAGGTTCCCAGCTCTGGGGTGCTGTCACAGCTCTGAGGCAGCTGAAAGCCTCGTGCAGTGACTGTGTCCCCTCAGTGCCCCTGAGCAGAAGACGAGTGACCCCTGAGTTGGGGGTCTGGCCACTACGTCCAGGGTAACTCATCCAGTGACTTCCATCTCCTGTCACACACCAACCCCCTCCCAGACCCACTTCCACCCAGCAACGTCTCACAGCTCCAGAACCGATTATATTAACGACTGGGAATTATTGTAGATTTTTATACAGACACGGACTTCTGCTGCGAGTTTTAAAGGGGTTCTGACAGTCCCACGGCAGGACCTGCCTTGCCGCTGAGCTCGGCTTTGGAGCATCCCTTGGGACAGCGCAGCCCGGACCGACCCCGGGGTGTCCCCCGGCATCCGAGAGGGGACAGTGCCAGCACAGATGGGAGCGGGACCGGGACACAGCACGGGGACAGGGACCGGGACAGAGCACAGGGACCGGGACAGAGCACAGGGACCGGGACAGAGCACAGGGACAGGGACCGGGACAGAGCACAGGGACCGGGACAGAGCACAGGGACCGGGACACAG
>NW_016690434.1:663444-679629 GCF_001604755.1 Lepidothrix coronata
AGGGATAGGGATAGGGATAGGATAGGGATGGGGATAGGAGCAGGGATAGGGATGGGGATGGGGATGGGGATGGGGATGGGGATAGGGATAGGGACAGGGGCAGGGATAGGGATGGCAGGGATAGGGACGGGACAGGGGAGGGGCAGGAGCAAGGATAGGGATGGGGATGGGGATAGGGATAAGGGCAGGGGCAGGAATAGGGCAGAGGCAGGAATAGGGATGGGGTAAGAATAGGGATAGGGGCAGGGGCAAGAATAGGGGTAGAGGCAGGAATAGGGATAGAATTGGGGCACGGATAGTGGCAGGGAGACAGGGAGGGGCAGGAATAGGGAGAGAGATGGGACAGGAAAAAGGGAAAGAGTAAGGGATGGGGATAAGGGTAGGAGTAGGGATAGGGGCAGGGATAGGGATAAGGAGAGGCTTAGGGGCAGGGGAAAGGAAAGGCAATAGAGATAGGGGCTAAGGGGAAGGGAAGGAATAGGGGATAAGGGAAGGAATAGGGGATAAGGGCAAGAATAGGAGCAGGTGTGGCTGTAGATGTAGGGACAGGTGTTGGGGCAGAGCTAGGGATAAGGGTAGGGATAAGGGCTGGTATAGCAAGTGTAGGTGCATGTGATGGGGCAGATGTAGGTGTAGGGACAGGTGTAGGTAGAGGGGCAGGTGTAGGTGGTGCTACACTGCAGTGACTGGGAGTTCCTGGGGGCTCTGGGGGCTCGGAGTGAGGACAGAGGGGGAGAGCCCGGGGGGGTTAAAGCTGATGGGACAAGGATCTGGGAGCTCCTGAGCCTGAAAGTGTTTAGTGAGTTCCTAACCCTGTGAGTCACTTCACACCTTCCCCCCCCATTAGTGCTGAACAGATCCACCCCAAGTGCTGTGCAGAGCCAGTTGTGGCTGAGGGTGAGCTAGAGGGACAGGGCAGAGCTCAGGGCAGAGCTCAGGCCATGCCCTGTTGGCTCTCAGTGTGTGTAACCAACAACAAGAGACCCAGTGTCCACAAGGCTGAAGGCAGGGACACATCCCAGGCTGGTGTGGGATGGTGGTACAGGGGGTTGCATTTACCAGGTTAAATTTGTCTAGGAGATTTTCCTTTTTTTTTTTTTAATGGAATAATTAATAATTTGAAACACCTGACAGCATAATTTTTACTTGGTTGTTGTAGATTATAAATTTTTAAGTGCATCAGTCCTCTAACTTAGAGCTAATGTCTGGAACCATTCTGTTTTCCCTTTCCATAAAGACAAGCCAGGCAGTGCAGTGAGGAGCTCAGTTCCCAGTGGATGTAGGTGTCCCATGTAGGTGTCACTCACACACTTCTCTTCCTCAGGCCCTCCAAGGTTAGATCATCTCTGACAAAGGCCTCCAAATACAGCACTTTCATTCTCAAAATATCTTTCTGGGATGCTTTTTTTTTACCATATATTAATTCAGCAGTTTTAACTGTCAAAAAAATTCCAGCCTGAAATTCTGCTGATTGAGTGGACTCTCCTGTGTGACCTGAGAAAGGCACTTGGACAAATCCTGTGTTCCAGGTCAGGAGCTATTTCCAGCTGCGTGGGCCGACTATTGCATTAACTCTAACTTTGTTACTCCCTTTGGAAAGTGCTTTGCAAAGGAAAGCTGTAGGGTAACCTCTGTGTTACCTTCCCCAGTGCTCATTTGGGTTTGTGACACCATGAATCTTGTTCCTGTTTGCTCTGTGCTTCAGCCAGACCTGCTTTCCAGGCCTGAACTCTGCAGCAGGGTCAGACGTTCTCTCACCTGGACAGATGAACCTCGTGCTCTTTAATAACATTGTGAAAAGTGAGTGTTTTCAGCTTGGAGGGAAGGGAAAACCTTCCTGATTACGGATAATAGAATCAGGGTGAAACAATATATGCAATAATCAGGCTGGGCTCTGCTAATTGATCCAGAATGCAAATTAATCCACAGAAGTGGCTTAAAGGGGGCCCAGTAAGGCTGGACTAATGGTGTGGCACCACCCAAATGGGATCCAACTCTTTCTATGGCTGCAAAATGTACAGTAAATTTGATCCAACTGTAGTGGAAAGTCCTTCAATTGAAAATGGTTTGGGGCTGGGCAGCTATTTTGGGAAAATGTCTCATGGGCCTCCTCTATTCTTGTGTTCTCCCCCAGGCATCACTTCCTGAAATGAAACAGGACACTGAGTTTTGTTTCACCCAATGGCTCTGCTTTTATTTTCTTAGAATATTCTTATATTCTTAAATATTCTTGGAAAGATTCCTTACTGAGTGGTGGGTCACTGGAACAGATTCTCAGGGGAAGTGGTCATGGCACCAAGCTTGCCAGAGCTCAAGAAACATCTGGAGGATGCAATTAGTCATATAAATTTTTTTTGTAGTCCTGCAAGGAGCAGGGAGTTGGACTTGATGATCCTTCTGGGTCCCTTCTAACCTGAGAGACTCTGTGTGCCTGCTCCCATGCCTGGGCTAAATGGGGAGTCAGGATCATGGAGTTATGGGGAGGGAAAGGAGGCAGCTGCCTTTTCAGATGCAGCTTTGAACTAAATTAGCTCAATGTGAACATAAAAGTGTAGGAGAACCTCTGTGCATTTGATTTCATAACTCGGTGCATCCTCAGAGTGAGGTTTTACCAGAAGACAAAGGAGATCTCTGTAAAGAAAAAGGGTGACTTACCCCTTTCTGTTGTGCCCCAGGACCAGGGGAATGGCTTTAAACTGAGGGAGAGGAGACTTAGTCAGATATTAGGAAGGAATTCTCCCCTGTGAGGGTGGGGAGGCCCTGGCACAGGTTGCCCAGAGAAGCTGTGGCTGCCTCATCCCTGGAAGTGTCCAAGGCCAGGTTGGACGGGGCTTGGAGCAACCTGGGCTAGTGGAAGGTGTCCCTGCCCATAGCAGGGGTGAAATGAGATGAGTTTTAAGGTCCCTTCCAACCCAAACCAATCTGGGATTCCGTGATTTCTGGCATTTGATTTCTCTCTGCCCCCATCATAAGCCCTGGCTGAATCTGTTTGCTGTGCCAGTGCCAGAAATAGTTAATTTTCTGTGAAATTAGTGAGCTAAAGTGGCTCACTGGGAGGCTGGATAGTGCCAGAGCCCGGGTGGAGCCCTGGGAAGCAGGATCCAGGTACAAGGTCTCAGTTACCTGACCCAGCAGCTCAGCTCTTTGCTGCAGCTCCAGACTGAGCACAGAGTTCAGCTCAGGTGACAGTCAATAAATTCTTAAGCTGTTTTAACTTAATTACCTTGATCCATTTGACCATTCTAAGGCCAAAGCATCATTCCCAAGAGACCTTTTGCTGTACTGAAACCGATCTCTTTTATGAGAAGTGTCACTAAAGACCCAGCTTGATTATTATATTATTTTTATTGCATTAAAATAAATCAGCAATGGATTAATACTCAGCATTTGTCAAAATGCTGCAGCAGGACTGGATGCTCACATCAGACACCCTCTAAGAGACCTGGAATGTCTCACAGGGCTGCTCTTCCCCAGTGTCATCAAGGGTTCAGAGCACATGGAGGAGAATGGTGCCATGAATTTATGTACTGCTGTAATTAGCTGTGCTTTTAATCAGGTTAAAGGTGTAAGACAGGCATGTGTTAAATGGCCTGAAAAGTCCCAGTGCCTCAAGGAAATGCAAAACCAAGGACAAAGTCTTGAGCTGGGGAGATTTTGAGGTGTTTGGGCATTGTTCCTAGGTGAGGTGTGTGCCCAGCCTACTGTTACCCTGCAGGCTAGACAAGGCAAAAGGAGAAAAGGAGGACAAAAAAAGAAATAAAAAATAGTTTATGGTGTCCCATTAATGCTCTGGGGTCAGTGTCTCCTCTCAGCCTTCTGAGGGTGAATTAGACTGTGTTCCTTTCCTGAGAACAGAATCACAGTCACAGAATGGGTTGGGTTGGAAGGGACATGAAAACTCACCCAGTTCCACCCCCTGCCATGGGCAGGGACACCTTCCACTAGCCCAGGTTGCTCCAAGCCCTGTCCAACCTGGCCTTGGACACTTCAGGGATGGGGAGCCCACAGTCCATGGATGGATAACCCACGGGTTGCTCTGTCAGAATCCCCTGTAGCTGCTGTTTCCTCACTGTGGGGGTGACAGTGGGAGGCTCTGCCAGGCCCTGCAGGAGATGTTCTGTACAGGATGTTTCTGGAGTGACCAGGAAGCATCACTGGGCCTCTAAGGGATCCCTCTTCCAAATTAACCCCTTGTGTCTCCATTACCAGGCACAGGGCAGGCAAGGGAAGCAGCCAGGCAGTTTCTGCAGCTGTAGAGTGTTCAAGGCAGGTGAAAATCAGAATGGAAATAAAACAAGAGCTTGCTCTCCCACCTGTCTCTGCTGCTCTCATGGAGAGGAGCTGGTTTAGGCAGTAGCTCTATCACAAACCACACCACTGTTGTAGCTGCTTTAGTTTCAGCCACAGTTCAGCCTTGGAGTGGAAAGGGTGAGGGATGAGATGAACTGTTTTCAGAGTTCAGCAAGCTTGGCCCTGCCAAAGGATGGGCACAGGAACAATTCCTTGTGCACTCAGGCTCGTCTGTGCTCTGCATTCCTGGGGAGCAGCCCAGGTCTGTCCCAGCTCCTGCTCTCACAGGGTTTGTCCCAGAGCCTCTGCCTGCCCTGGGAGCACTCACTGTGCTTCAAACCAGGGGCATCCTGAGGTCTTACAGCGCTGCCTCACCAGTGCAGAGCCCAAGAATCGCTGTGGGTTGGCCCCTTCACATGTTCAGACTGTTAATTTTTTGGGGAAGGGGCAGAGAGAGAGATTTGGAAAAGGGTTTGTTACCCAAAACTACGGGTGCAAAATGCCAAACACGTCAAGTCCTACAGAGATGCAAAGTTCTTGTGAGACTCTGGACATGGCTCAGACTGTGCAGTGCTGACCTGAGGGCCCTGTTGGGATCCTGTGCTGGCTGTGGGGACGCTGTGGAAGGGGATGGGTGGCTTTGTGCAGTGGGCAGAGGGCAGGAGCAGCCCAGGAGGTGTTTGTTAATGATGGGTCTGTACTCGTTTAACCCCCAGTGCAACGTTCTCTCTGGGCTGGGAGGGGCAATTTTCCAGGAATGTGGAGTCCCAAGTGCATCTGCCCCAAAAGCAGATGCCAACAGAGCTGCAGGTTGGCCAAGGCAGCAGCAAAGACCATGCTGAGGGTGCTGCTGGGGGTGCCACAGCTGTCTGGCAGGTTTGGGCTCCAACAGGATGCTCAGGCTGTGGGATGTGAGCAGAGAAGGTGTGGTGTCTCTAAAGATACCCTGTCGGGAGGAGGAACCTTCCTTGGGTCCCAGGTTGGAAAAGGATTTGGTTATCAGCCAGCCTGCAGTTTTGTTGGGTCCCTCATTGGTGTTTTCCAGGGAATGGTTCAGCTGTGCTCGAGGTGGTGTCAGAGCACCTCAGCTGGACCCTGGGGAAGAGGGGGCTGCAGCAATCCTGCTGCTGGGAGAGTGCTGTGGTTTGTGTGTCTGCCCTATATGGCAGACTGTGCTAATCCCAGAAATCTGCCCTCAGGATTGCCCAGAAATAGCCCAAACCCTCTTTCTTCCAATCCTCTTACTATTTGGAAAGCCAGATAATTTTTCCCAGTCTGATTTAGTTTCTTTAGTTTCTAAGGCAGCTTCAACCTCATGGGTTTTCTGTGTGTGTTTGTTACCCTTTTGCCTGGAATAACTGTCCAGGCACGTGCTTGGATTTGAATATCCAGCCAAAGGCAGATCCCAGTGCTGGCAGACTGAAATTTGTGATGGAGAACTGTGTTAAATTTTAAAAGAAAGTCATTAACTCCCAGGCCAACCAGCTGAATGGGCAGTTTGCTGGAGACTTGAACAAAACTGCGGGTTAAGGTCAGTCCCAGGGGTTGGAATGTGAGGAGGGAAGTTAGGAGGAGTTGATTCTTTGCTGTTGGGAGCCGGGGGAGGACGGGGCCACCATCTCTTCCCAGCTTGCAATTTAATTTGTAACTCCCCAGGCTGGATCTCTGCTCCCTTGGGACATTTATATACTGGTTTTGTTTTATTTTTTCCCCCCCTCCTCTACAGTGGTGCCACAGTCAAAGGCTGGTGGCAGCTAAATCACAGCTTGAGCACAGGAGGCTGGTGCTTGGAGAGGATCCTGATCCTGCCTGGAGCCATGGAGCAGCTGGGAGAGCCAGGGCTCACACGTGAGTGCTCGGATGGCTTCTCCATTCAGTTTGCAGCACTGCTCTGTCCCTGGGGGAGGGAAGGATGGGGGATGACTCTGCAGGTGCCTGGTTACCACCAGGGAGCCAGATCCTGGCACCTGGAGGAGATGAGGGTCTGTATCTCCCCCATGCCTGCTGTGGGGGTTTGGATCCGTGTGGGATCGTGTTTATCCGGGGTCTCTCTTCTAGTGCCTTGTGCCGCAGGATGGAGTGGGTTGGATCTGCTGGGTTTGAGTGTTAGGAGTGATTTCTGCAGCCAGTGAGCCTCAAACCCTCTGGGAGTTGCTTGAGGGGGACTCCCATGGCCTGGGAGTCCCTCAGAGACTCTTTACTATAATTTATTTATTATTATTTTGAAAGCCCTGTCCCCGAGGACTCTTTCCCCCCCAGCTGTGAGCCTGCCTGCACTAGTGAGGGAGACACTGCATTTGTTACTGTCCTGCTTGTTTCTTAAAAGCCTTTTACAATAAAGACATGGAGAGGAGAGGCTTTGTGTGAGCCTGGGGAGCTCCTTGGAGACAGGAGGGCATGTAAACACCCCTCAGCACTCTGTGTGTGCTGGGGAGAGCTGCAGGTTTGGCAGGGCCGGAGAGGAACGACACAAACCATGGTCCTGGTGCTGTCGAGGTGCTGTGTGGGGAAGGACAGCAGGACATGGCAAGGCTGGGCAGGTACATGCTCTGCTCACATTCCAGAGGTTCAGGATAGCTGGGATTGCAGAGGGGATCTTTGCTGTTCCCTCAGGAGTGCTGCTCCATGTGCCTGTCCCGTGGGCTGAGCTGTGCTGGTCCCTGGTTGCACTGCCACAGGCAATCCCAGACTGGGGGTTTTTTGAGGGTCAAGTAAATTTGCTTGGGAAAAGCTTTGCTTTTGATGGGTGGCAGATGGGGGTCACCGGGAATGTCAGCAAATGGATTCAGCTGAACAAATGAAGGGGAGTTTTTGATTATCCTGAAGGGAGGAACATTTAGAAGTGCCTTAGAAATGACCCTGTATCCCTGAGCAGGGCCATCCCACCTGTGTGCTGGTGCCTGGTGGTCCAGGTCAGTGCTTTGACATAATTTACCTGTGTCTGTGGAGCTCAGACATCAACAGTGGCAAGGGACAGATGGATGTTGGGGATAGTGGCAGGGTCCTTCTTCAACCCTACTGTCCAGGAGGTGACAGCAGCAGGGACTGTGACCCCAGGCAGTCCAGGGCCTCTCTTCTGGGGATCTGCATCTGCAATACAAACACAGCCAGGAGGGAGGGGGTTTGAGCTGCTGTGAGAGGTCCCCAGATCCTCCCTGTGGGCAGGAAGGGAGAATATTGTGTAACATAAATACACAGGACTCAGTTCCTCTCCTGGGTTCTTACCAGTGCTGCCTGTTGAAGACAAGAGATGAAGGTGAGGATGGGAAGAAGGGGTTCATCCCCACCCCAACTCTGTGTTCAGGGCTCTCTTGCCTGTCAGCAGATGTGGCAGAGGATGTGGCAGCTCCCGTTTCAGCTCAGTTTGGATGAGCTCTGATGTTGCTGAGCTGTGCTGGAGCTGAAGGCTTTGGTGCTGGGCAGAGCCAGACCTGCCCCCCTGGCTGTGCACAGGGAGAGCACAGAGCAGGCCATGGGGAGGTGTTCCTAAAGGCCAGGGTGCAAATATCTCCTAGGGACAGGGAGCTGTGGAATGCTGTGGCATAGGCTGTGTGCTTGGGCAGGTCATTTCCTGGCTGGAGAGCCTGAGTGTGGTGCAGGGATGTGCTCCTGGGGCTCTGTGTTCCCCTCCTTGTGCTTCTGGGTTTTGTTGGCTGCATTAATCCCCACCTCAGGGACCCACAAAGCAGCTGTGCCAGATGTGGGAAGCCAGGTACTTGTATGGGCAGAGATACTGGGGCAGCCTTTCCCCTCCTGCGTCCACCACATTCCACCAGAGTTCACCCTGAGCTTGCTGCTTCAAGTCCCTGTTGGAGAGGCAGGAGCCAAGAGCATCCCCATGGATTACTGGTCCTGAAGGATTGCAGAGTCTGCAGGGCAGCACTGGGAGCTGGGGGGCCACCAGGAAGACAGAAGAGTTTAGGTGGTGGCTCCAGCTTGCAGGGTTTGGACCAGTGTCACCAGGCTGCATCTTCTGCTCACCTCCCACAGCTCTGACGCCCTCACCTTGGCTGGGAAACAAGGATCCAGCTTCCCCCTGGACTCCAGTCCAGCAGTGGTGTGAGAAAAGGCAGATGTGCTGCACTGCTGGGAAAGCAGAGGTTGGGGGAGCTCCTGGTGCTGTGGCTCTGCTGTCTCACAGATGTTTCTGCTTGTTGACATGTCCTGCACTGCTGGTGCATCCTCTGCATTTTGATTAGGGCAGCAAAGGCCACTGCAGTGCTGAGCAAACAAGCAGCAATTAAAGAATAAATCACATCTTTGTTAGGGGCCCTCTCCCTACCCCAGCCTGAGCTCTGGATCCCTGTGGCTGGAGACAGTGATGGGGAGCTCCTGGGCATTGCTGCCAAAGGGCTGAGCAGCAGGAGGGCAGCTCAGCCCTGCCCACAGCCCTCACCCTGCTGCCTGCTGTCTCTTCCCTTGGGTTACAACACAGCATCCAGGGGGGTGGATCTGGGTGCTCCCTGGAGCACCAGGGTGACTCTCACAGCCTGGGTGGACTCAGCTCTGGGCCTTTTCTGCCCCACTGGTGGCTGAGCTGCACAGTGTCCAGCTCACAGCCCAGCTCATGCCTGGCTGCTGGGACATGTGAAGGAGGGATAAGGAGGCACCTGGCCCCTTGCCACCGTGGGGCAGGAGCTTTGTGTGGGAGCTGGCAGCAGAAAGCCCTGCCAGGCCTTCACTGGCTCCAAACATCTCCAGAGCCACCAAACAGTGAGTGGTTTTGGCTGCCTGCTTGGCTGGGTGCTTTCCCAAGGCCTCTGAGGGTGTCAAGGTTAGGGCTGAGCACAGCCAGGCAGCCCAAACAGAGCTGTGCCCTTTGTCTGGAGCCCTTTTGAGGCTGCTGGGTCGTTATTTGTCTCCCCTGGTGCCCAGAGGGGCTGGGATTTATGGCAGTGGTACAATAGGTGTCAGTGGCAGTGATGGATTGGGCTGTCCAGTGGACATTCCTCCTTCCCTCCCTCCCTTGCTCACTCTGTCCCTCCTGTTGCTTTTCCTGCAGTTTCAGGCAGTTTTGCCAGTGTAAATCCAGCTGAACCATCCAGTGCCCCTGCCAGAGTCAGCCAAACTCTGGGGGAAAGGGCAGCTTTTCTAGAGAGCAAACAGCCTTTCCAGTTTGCTGCCTCTGTGCCAGGCCCCTCTGGCTGGGGGCTGGGAGGGTGGAGCTGGGGATGTCTCGGGGTACCTGGAGGCACTGGGCAGGGTGTGGGAGGTGCTGTCCATCTGTCCATCCTGGTACACACGGCCATGGCACAGGGCTGAGGGGCACATCCTGGCTCTGGAGTGCTCGGGCTGGCACCAAAATCCCACGTCAGGCTCTTTTGCTTTTACAGCTTCTCTGTGTGTGGTGTGGGTCCACCATGGGGTGGAGGACACTGCTCTGCCCCTCTGCCCTTCAGGGGAGTCAGTCTGGGACTCCAGAGCTGGGTCTGTGTAAAGGCAATGTAAGACACTGGTGCTGCACTAATCCTGACCTGCCCATCTCTGTGGAAGAAGCCTGGGCAGACCTTTCTGACCCTGAAGAGTTACTGGGCAGTGCTGGTTGCTCTGTGCTGTTGCTCCCTCAAGGCTCCCAGATCTGGATCCGTACCCTGTTGTCTCTGTCAGCATCAGATCCCATGGCAGGTTCCTGGGTGGTGGTTTGCTGGCTGTGAGTGTGGAGGGACAGGCTGGGGCTGGTGTGCCTTCACAGGGAGCTGGACATGAGGAAACCATCCAGTTCCCCCTTGTGTGGAGCCTCCCTGCTGCTCTGAGCCTCGGAACATCAGCAGGGTGTGGGCTGGGAGCTGGGTCTCAGCCAGAGTCTTGCAAGACTGTGCCCAGCTTTGGGGCCACCACCAGCAGGATGTGGAGCTGGAGTGAGTCCGGAGGAGGCAAAGGAGATGCTCCCAGAGCTGGAGCCCCTCTGCTCTGGAGCCAGGCTGGGAGAGCTGGGGGTGTTCACCTGGAGAAGAGAAGGCTCCAGGGAGAGCTGAGAGCCCCTTCCAGGGCCTAAAGGGGTTCCAAGAGAGCTGGAGAGGGACTTGGGACAAGGGCCTGGAATGCCAGGACACGGGGCAATGGCTTCCCACTGCCAGAGGGCAGGGCTAGATGGGATATTGGGAAGGAATTGTTCCCTATGAGGGTGGTGAGGCCCTGGCACAGGTTGCCCAGAGAAGCTGTGGCTGCCCCACCCCTGGAAGTGTCCAAGGCCAGGTTGGATGGGGCTTGGAGCAACCTGGGCTGGTGGAAGCGGGGATGGAACTAAGATGATCTTTAAGTCTCTTCCACCCCAGACCCTTCTATGATTCTAAGACTGTCCTGAACACCCAGGGGTGGCAGGGCAGTGTCTCAAGAGTCCTGGAGAGCTGCTTACAGATTACTGGAGCCCTGGTGGGACTGTGCATCCATTTCCAATGTAACAAACCAGTGCTGAGCAGAGCCTCGGGGCTGCTCTGGGCCTGTAGGAGGTGAAGGGATGTGAAGGGCCATGGCCAAGGCTGCAGCTGGGACGGGTGCCAGGGGTGACTCCCTCTGAACATGGATCTGTGTTCTGCTGTGCCGCTGGACTGAGTGATCAGCATCACTCCTCTCCTTCCTTCCAGCTCACAGGCAGGGCTGGGCAGGGGGTGATGGCTTGGGACAGACGTGTCACCTGCCAGCACGTGCCACGTGTGTGCAGAGCTGGCCAGGGCAGGTCAGTGCAGGAGCCCTGGCAGTGTGCTGTTCTGGGGGAGGCTGGGGCAAGGTGCAGACATTCCCCTGTGGTGGGTAAACCCGAGGGTCCTGCAGAGCCTGTGATGTCTCCCGTGTCCCAGCTCCCTGTCCTGCCACGTCCTGCTCTCATCTCCTCTTTTCTCTAGCAGGGACGGGGCAGAGGCCCCCATTGCTGGAGCTGGAGGATCTGCCAGCTGTGAGAAAGGGGCCGTGTGGGGCTGGACAACCCTCCCTGCGGGACTCGAAGGCACCATCAGGGGGCAGGAGGAGGATCAGTCATGCGAGAGTGAAAGGGAAAGGTAAGTGGTGGGGTGTGAGAGGGGCTGTGGGCCAGGCAGGGCTCAGCCCTGGCCAGGAGGGTATGGAGCGTGATGAGGGTGTATCCAACACCCTGGGCTCTGTGGGAAATCTCATCCTTTTTCATCCCAGAAAGTTCTGGGACAGACCAGCCTTTGGGGAAGTTCCCCCCCCCCCCAAGAAACTAACTCCATCATTCCACAACACTCTCCAGGGCTGATGCTCAGCTCTGGGTGCCTCCTGTAAGCTGTGGTGCAGCCCCCAGAGCTGGTGGGTGCATTGCCAGGTCCTGGGTGATGGAAAGAGCTGCTCTGGGGTCTTGCAGAGTGACCCCATAAGCCCGGGGGGCCTGCATGACTCTTCCCTTGTTTGGGTCATACCCTCAAGCACACGGTGTGACTCTGGGGGTGGTCCTGTGCAGGGCCAGGAGCTGGACTCAATGATCCTTGTGGGTCCTTCCCACTCAGCACATTCTGTGATATGAGAGCCAAGCAGGTCACCCACGCCCTGCCATCCCTCCCTTTCCTGGCTCACCCCCAGTTCTCCTGCACCCTTTCCCAGTCTGCAGTAATTTCCCCAGTTTTCCCCCATTTCCCCACGGTGCTCCGGTGGGATCGTTCCCCGGACAGCTGAGCGTGCCGCAAACCCGCTGGCACGAACAGTCCCGGGGGTCACTCACAGCACAGGAGAGAGGCTGTAGGTTTTCCCCCTTTTCCCAGGAGCTCATCCCTGGAGCATCGGCGGGGTCTCGGGTGCCCAGGGCAGGGCAGAGCTCTGGCCGCATCCCTGCGGTGTGGGGATGGCGGGGATGGCCCCGCGTGTTCCCACAGGTGCTCCCGTTCAAATCCCGGGGGCCAATGGGAGCCGCGCCATTCCAACGGCTGGACGCGTGTGCCATGGAAACCCGGCCCCGCCGGGCACTCCCGCCTGGAATCACCGCCCGGCGGCCCCGGAGGGCTCCAATTAGCGGCTAATTATCGGTGTCCCGCCATGGAGCCCGGCAGTGTCCGCAGGGTCTCGCTCTGCTCCCGCCGGGATGATCCCCGGGGAAGCTCCTTCTGCCTGAGCACGTTCGGTGAGTGCGGAGCCCCTGGATTTGGGAGCGGGGGCACACGGGGCTGTGGCTGCGGCTGGTGCAGCGCAGGGAGCTGGGACAGGGCACGGGCAAAGCCCGGAGCTCTGGCTGCGGCCCCAGCCCCCTTTCCCGGTGGGAAGGGGCTCGGGAGCTGCTCCGCGGGGGTGTTTTGGGAGCGGCAGCTCGGTCACTTGTGCCTCGCCCAGCTGGAATAACACGCGGCTCCACCGAGCTGGCAAAGCGGGCAGTGCCCTCGGCCACCGCGCAGCCACTGCCACCCTCGAGGTGCCCCCGGGCGGGCAGGGGCAGGGGTGCTGTGTGGGGCTGGCCTGGCCGGAGCTGTGGCCCCGTTAGGGCACAGCCCCAGTTTCCTTCTTTGCTCCTCGGGGGTCTTTCCGTGGCTGTCTCAGGTTTGCAGGATGGGCCTGAAGGAGCCCCGTGGGCAGAGGGGGCCAAGCTCAGCTGGCCTGGGGAGGGTTTGGTTCTGAGCCTGTCACCCCCCTCTTGAGCAGGTGAATTTGGCAGCAGGTGTTTTGGCCATTTGTGGTGTGGTGTGGGCCTCACTCAGAGCGGCCCTTTCTGGGTGCTGCTTTTTAAGCAAGAGTTTTCTTTTATTTCAAAGCTTCTTGTTCTGGTGAGCAGAGCAGGCAGCCATGCAGTGAGCCCCTTCCCAGGGCTGCTGCCCCTTCCCAGGGCTGCTGCCCCTTCCCAGGGCTGCTGCCCCTTCCCTGTTTTGCCTTGGAAGTGTCAAACTGCTGAGGACTGCCTGGAAGCTGAAATCCTCCTCTCTTTGTCTATGGGACTTATGCCCAATAATGTGGGTTCTCTGATGCCTCTTGGCTCTGTAACTAAGTCCAGGCCAAGCTTCATCTCTGCAGCCACAGTTCCCTGCATGGGCTGAGCAGCACTGGTGACATGAGGAGAGTGTGCTCTGAGCAGCAGAGCCATGGCAGGACAGGGCCAGCTCTGCTTTCTCCATGTGGTGACCAGGAGAGGGTCTTCCAAAGGGCTGGTGCCAGGGCCTGAGGTTGTAGATGGTGATCTCAGGGTGCTCTGCCTTGTGCCCCTGCCCAGGCAGGACCTGGCACTGCTGTCCTCTGGTGGGAATTCCCAACAATGGTCCTTGGCTGTCCCAGGAGGGCCAACACTGCATTTTTCCTACAGTAAAGCAGAAAAGCACTTCAGGAGCAGAAACCCAAATTTTCCCTTTGTCAGAGACCATCAGTAAGGAACAGGTTTTCCTGCCTGCTAGGTCTGCTCCCAAAGAACATTTATGTGCCTCCTCCCTTAGCCTGGCAAACTTCTCTCATGGGTGGGAACCTGTTTGATTACCATCTTGTGCTTGTTCATACCCATTTTTTCCCCTCTTTTCCTTGTGCCAGCTTTGTTCCTCAGCTAGAATTGCCTCTCCTGGCCCTGTGGGGTGGAGGTGGATGAGGCCTCAGTGCTCTCTGTGCTGCAGACCAGCTGAGCCCTGCTCTCTGTGATGGGATGTTCACCCAGGAGCTGCCTGTGGGTTCTCCCTCTGCTCTTCTCTGCACTCTTTTAATTTATATTGACCTTTATTGAACATGGGGAACCTGGACAAGCTGTGTCAGGGCCTCTCTGCTGAAGCTGTTTCCCTTAGTTCATGTTGGGGATGTATCAAAAGAGATAAACTTTGGGAAAAGGTTTCTCTGACCCTCTTGGATTGAGGTGGGAATGCAGCCCAGGAACTTGCTGTGACAGGGGTTGTGTTCCTGCCCACCCAGCTCTGGAGGGAGGTTACTGCTCTGCACAGCTGAGAAAATACAACAGGTCTGTCCAAGCACAGACCTTGGCACAGCAAATCCCTTCCACCAGCTCAGGCTGGATCGGCTCCTCCGACAGCAGCTTCCCTCCCTGATCCCTGCCCCACACAAGCACTGGAATTGCTGCAAAGCCAGCAATTGGAGCCCTTTGGTGTCAGACAGGCTGGCTGGGGCCTGCTGGGTGTGTGATTTGTCCCTCCATGTGCTTTGGAGACACCTGGGAGCAGATGCATTAAGAGGGAAATGTCCTCTGTTCCTCACAGACAGGAGAGACCTTTCCCACCGATACTCCCAAACCCTTCTAATAGGGCCAATTTTGCCTGCAAAAGGCAGAACTGCCTCTTTTCTCCCTCCTCTCTTTGGTGCTGGTGCAGCCTGTGACACAGCCCTGGGCACTGTCCCTGTGGCAGAAGCAGCAGTGACACACACGGTGCCCGGGGCCAGGTCTGGTGTGACCCTACCCCTCGTGGTGCAAAGCTTGGCCCTACATGTTCCCCCAGGAGCTGAGCAGCCCCAGCCATCCCCAGGCCAGGATGGTAGACCTTCCTCCCCCCGAATTACCCAGCACAAAAGCTTCCCTTCTCCTCCCAGGGCCCTTCATTCCTGTCACACTCGGCTGCACGGGGGCACTCCTGTTTGCTCTCCTGTTGCCATGGCTGGTACGTGCTCTCAGCGGAGCAGGGAGAGGGTTCCCACAGCCCCAGAGATCTGGAGCTAGCAGAGAGGTTAGAGCCTTGTGCCCAAAGGCTGGGGTGGCAGCATGAAACCGGGGCACAGTATTCTCCCTGTTGTAAACCAGTATTAGAGCTGTCCTGGCTTACCCCACCTGGCTTTTGTCTTCCCTTTCTCACCCTGCACATGTATAATTGCACACAGACACACATTTCCACGTGTTCAAGCACACACAGACACACGTGAGCTGCTGAGAGGTTTGACTTTTTTTTTTTAGTGGAAAATGGGTCCTCTGAATTGTTTCAGGTTAAACAATCCCATTCCCCCCCCCCAGCAAGCCTGAGCCCTTTGGGTACATCTTTTGCAAAATGAGATGTTGGGTTTTAACTTGAAAGATGTTTAGATGTCTGTAAATTATGTTTAGACGCTTATTTTGATTGTTGTGGTTTGTAAACTGGAACAGAAGTGAAAAATGGGATATTTTGCTTTGGACTAAACGGAGCTTTGGACTATTTGGGGATGTTTTGCTCTAAATGACATGTTGTGCTACTGATGCTCTCAGTCTCTGGATTCTCCAGGGGCACTGGGAAATGTTTAGTTTTGGATTGGTCCTGAACAATTACGTGGATTATAGACCCTGCACTGCCCTTAAAATCTGCACATCCTATCCTGGCTGGAAGGCCCAGCTCCCAGGGAACTTTTTGGGAAGACATTCAGAGGGGCAGAGCCCTCTGTGCCCAAACAGTGCCAGTGATGTGAGGACCTGGCAGCCCACCCTGCAGCCCAGCACCACCTCACCCACACCCTGACTCAGCTGTTGGCTGAGTCTTCGTGCCAGTCTGAGCCTCGTGGGTGGATTTTTGGGCTGATGCAGAGTTGCCAGTGCCTGGGAGAGTGAGGGTATGAGTGTAAGCAGGCTGGCAGAGCAGCAGTGCCAGGCTGGAACCTGTGCCCTGGCTCAGCAGGGGTTCACACCTTGGCTCTCCTGGCACTGACCTCCTGCACAGGGGCTGGGACCCGCTGGGTTTTCAATGCTGGGAACCAGTTGCTGGCAGACAGGCCCAGGCAGTGCTGGGAATCACCAACTGCAGCTCCAGATAAGAGGTGGGAGATCAGGGATCTGGCACAGGCATTTCCAAAGGCAGTGGGAACTGCATGTTGGATCTGGAGCTGTGGAAGAGCTGGATTTTATTTTCAGCTCTGTGTCAGAGGGGTTGTGAGCAGTGTGTCCATCCCCCTGTGGGGTCTGTGAGCGGTGTGTCCATCCCCCTGTGGGGTCTGTGAGCGGTGTGTCCATCCCCCTGTGGGGTCTGTGAGCGGTGTGTCCATCCCCCTGTGGGGTCTGTGAGCGGTGTGTCCATCCCC
>NW_016690434.1:680467-682226 GCF_001604755.1 Lepidothrix coronata
GTTTATTGATGGAGCTCCTCGAGGCTCTCCCTTAGCACCATGTCCTCTGTCAAAAGCTCTCAGTGCTGTTGTTCAAGGGCCAGGCACTTCTAGGAGGTGCTGCATCCCTGGGAGTAGGGTCTGCTCAGTCCCAGCCCTCGTGGGTGTGCACAGGGGGACTGCAGGGTGCTGGAGCATTGCCCTTCCCGGGGGGTTGGCAGCTCCAGCCTCGCTGGCACCTGACAGTTATTCAGTGTCAAAACACATGACTGAAACCATTCTTGTTTAATCCTGGATTAGAGCAAGTATTGACCCCTGGTTTTAGGAGATTCCCTGTCTGCCCAGCAGCCCCTGCTGTCTGGGATGCCCAGGACACGAGGAGGCTGCAGTGTGGGAGCTCTTGCTGTGATTCCTGGGGCTGGGCCTGGGCTGCCAGTGGTCCTTGTCCCTGCATCTTCTCCTCTCCATAGTCCAGGGATAATGACCTGCTGTTGGATGTGACAGTCAGTGACAGGGTGTTCAAGGCTTTCCCATTCCCCCCAAGCCCCCCTGGGGATAGGAAACAGGGCAGGGAGGGGATGTGCACAGAGCAAGGTCTTGCAACAGCAGATGGATGAATCCCAGTTAGTGCTATGGCCCAGGCTGACCCTGTGCCAGCGTGTTCCTGCCTCCAAAGGCACCAGTTCACAGAATCCCAGAATAGCTGGGGTTGGAAGGGACCTCTGGAGATCATCCAGTCCAACCACCTGCCAAGGCAGAGTCATCCAGAGCAGGTGACACAGGAACACATCCAGGTGGGTTTGGGATGTCTCCAGAGAGGGAGACTCCCTGCCCTCCCTGGGCAGCTGTTCCAGTGCTCTGCCACCGTCTGTGGTAAGAAGTTCTTCCTCATATTTAGGTGTGACTTGTTGTGTTTTAGTTTATGGCCATGGCTCTTGTCCTGTCACTGGGCACTACTGAACAGAGTCTGGCACCACCCTCCTGACACCCCCTTTGAGATACTTATGTATTAATGAGATACTTATATGCATTATAAGTATATATACATATATACTTGTATGATTTGAGATACTTATATGCATTAATGAGATCCCCTCTCAGTCTTCTCTTCTCTTGACTAACCAGGCCCAGCTCCCCCAGTCTCTCCTCATAAGAGAGATGCTCCAGACCCCTCATAATTTTTGTGACCTCCACTCTCCTTGTCCTTTGTCCAGGCCATCTGCAGCTTGGCCCACTGTCACCTGCTGGAGGGGTGACAGCCCCCTGCCTGCACAGAAGCTCAGGGAGAGGAAAGGGGAAGCTGGATCTGAGCTGGGGGCAGGATTTGAGCTGCGTCTCTTTGTTAAACCAGGGCCAACTCATCCCACAACCACTGTACCATCTTGGTGCTCTGTGCTGGTGTAAAGGTAAAATGGCAGGAGAAATGAACCCAACTCAAAAGAGACCACAAGTCAGAGTTACAATTTAATAAAAAATAATACAATTATATGGACAAGCAATTGGTTTAACCCACAAAACCCAGACGTATAACCCAGCACCCTGGGGCACGAACAGAGTGGTGTTCGTTGGTCCCCGTGTTGAGTCCCACGTGGTCCCCCTGAGTCCAGAGTAAAAGGGGGGGAAAACCTGTTGGTGAGAGTGCTGGTTGCAGTCTGGTCGAGGTTCTGGTCCTCCTCTGGATCCAAGGAGTGGTACCAGAAGTGCCAAGACCCCAAGATTATACACACTCAGGTTGCAGTGGGAATGCCCAGTACCTTCCCCAGGGCGGGGAGTTCCACAA